>NC_060279.1:90355466-90356010 GCF_021613505.1 Equus quagga | reverse complement strand
TGATGCAAAGGTGAGAGCAGGGGCCACACCTGGGGGCACTGCTGATGTGAAGTTAAGATATGTTCCTGCCACCATGTCTGCTCTGCTGAGGTTCTCAGCAAGGTGAGCTCCGTTTCCCAGACATAAAGTGGAGCTGAGGGGGAGGCTGCCACAACTTTCCAAATTAGAAGGCTGGAAGAAATTGGGATGCCTCTGTAGAACAGGAGAGCAGGGGGAGGAGATGGGCAAACTTTTTCAGACCCAGAAAGGTATCATTCCAAGTTTTAAGTCTGGGAGGCTTTGGGTATGAAAGATTAGGAAAGTAGAATTTCTCAAATTGGAGCATGAGCTGAGAAGACAACCTCGAAAGCAGATAACCGAGACTTCTCTGGTCCCCAGAAGCCATGGCACTGATGCAGGCTCCCCAAGCCCAGGAGTTGAAAGAAAGATTTCTTGGACTCTCAAGGTCTGGGATTAGTACTCTTTTATTCATAAAATAGCATGGTGACAGGACCCATGGGCAGTGAAGGGCTGCAGCGTGGGGACAGGACCCACGGGCAGTGAA
>NC_060279.1:90346348-90355456 GCF_021613505.1 Equus quagga | reverse complement strand
GGCAGTGAAGGGCTGCAGCGTGGGGACAGGACCCACGGGCAGTGAAGAGGTGCAAGGGGCTGAAGGTAGGGCTAAATTTATAAGGCATAGGTATGTGAGTTATCTATTTACAAGACAAAGGAAAAATCATGTAAAAAAGTTGATAAAATGGTGTCAGTCGGGATGGGGTCTGGTTATCGGGTGGTCATATAATTTTGGAGACGAATCAGGTTGAATCAGGTCAGGACGTCCTGTGTTTCCCGGAGGATGATATAGATCAGAATGTGGGCCAGGACGCCCTGGGCTCCTCTCCGTGGGGCAGCCTTGATCTTCATCAACACCGTGTTGTCACTCCATTACCCCATCACTGAGTGGCTAACCGAGGAAAAGGCGGGGTTCATTTCTCTTCCTCATCATTTGGGCCCCCTCCCGAACTTCAGCCCCTAAATCATCATCTCCACAGGACCAGCTTCATCCGTCCTTTTTTCTAGTCTTTTCCTTCTGGCTTCAGTATTCTAAAGCCTATAGAAATTCTCTCTGGACCTCCTGCATGGATCGACTGACCTACTCACTCTATAATTCTGGAATTTAGAAGCAAACAGAATCCCTTTCCTCAGATAGTGGACAACTCCGGTGGTTTAAGTAATATTTACCCTTAGGATGCATGTGGCTTATGGATGACAACAAAATTAGTGACTTTTCCTGAAATTTGGCTTGGCAGTGAAAAATGCTAGGGAAAATCATTTTCCCTGAACAGAAGTAGGTTTGGGACTCTGGCTACCTTCTTAACAGGGTGGATGTTAGAAAAAACCCACAGTGGTCCCCAGTCTGTAGCTAGGACTAAGACCATTTTTAATACCTAGCCTCCAACTTCTATCCATCAGAGCAGAACTATCTTCTTGAGATCTCCTTCTCCCAAGTCTATTACAACAGAGGCGAGGTTGAAATGCTCATTGGTCATTGACTTACTTGCTCCCATGAGCCAGGTGAGGGGCGACGGGTTGCCCAACTACTCTAGGCTCAGCCGCTTCCTCTTACTTCTGAGCCTTGAAAATCAATACTGTCCCTTTTTCATTCACATTATTGCATACCTATTACCTGAATGCTGGCTTTTGATTCTATTTTCAAAGGGAAGAAAGACATCATCAGAGGAAGACTGACATATTGAGTCTGGAAACTGCTTCGTCTTTTTCATTGTATCTTTCAACCTTAGATGATCACCTTTAGAAATACCCTATCCACCATCTTGCTAATCAGTTGGTCCTTTGTGAAGAACAGAGGGAAAATGTGACATAACCACCAATAAAGGAGCCCCAAACTAACTCTGCGGCTGTCTTTTCTGCCTCCTAGAATAAGAGATCTGAGGGATCCGAAGGCATGGTAAAGGAAACGTTGGTTATTGGGTTGGTGACTGAGTTGGCGAATCTCATGGTGGGGAGATCAAATTCTCAGCCCAGTGACCCTTTCTGGGTCTCTTTCTGGGAAGTCACAGTTTTGGGTGGAGCATTTGTAGGTACTTATTAAATCACCAATGAATAAATTAGTAAGGAAGTGGAGGGTAGAAAATTCATTGCAAAACTGCCTTAACTATTCCTCCCCCATGCCCATGGCAGACATCAATAACTGATTGCAGAATCTGTCTCCCTGTGAGCCCAGGTGCAACCTCATGGTGGTGTTCTCCTTGCCTTTCTTCTTCTTCCTCTTCCCCTTCCTCCTTCTTCTAAATAAAATACTCTGAACAACTGCTGCCATGGTCCCCCACTAGGCTCAGACATCAGGCATTGATTTTAGCTGTTCAGCCTCATTCAATAGCAATCTGATTGTCAAATTAAAATGATGTCGCAGAGATGTGCAAGAAGCCTGAAGATTTAACAGTAGATCTTTCTCAGCTTAGCTCAAGATCCACCAGAGGAGAGATCCCCACTCAGTCACGTACAAAAACGCCATGGTAAGCATAGTTCTGCTGTCCCCCGACATGACGTCTCCTCCCCTTGTTTAGAGCCTTCCTTCATCTCATTTTCTACCTCACCCCACTGCCTCGCTCATTACACTCAAGCCGCTGCTCTGTTCCTTGAGCCCACCAAGCTCACTCCAGCCTCTGTGCCTTGTTGGGCTGGAGTCCTCCTCTTCCTTGTCCTCCTGTAGCTTCCTCCTCACGTCATTCCATCCCTGTTGAAATGCCCTGAGATAGAGATGGTGATGCACCTCCAGATCGCCCTTCCACAAAGGACTTGCCCAGTCCCGGCAAGTGCTGTCCGCAGGCAGCCTTCAGCGGTCAGCCCCAAATCAGAGATGTCCTCAGCTGCAGAGTGGCCTCCCTCACCCAAGGTCATGACCTTCCCAGGGCAGCCCATGACCTGGCCATTTCAACCCAAGTGAGATAACACAGAAGAACTACGTCAACAGCTCCCGTGGGTTTGGCCGAGGTTGTTGAGCTTACACAGCAATTCAGCTTCTCCCTCTGCCTGATGCCAGTTCCCACTCCAGGTATTGATCCCAAGGACACTCGCTGATAAACATCTTGCGTGCTCATCTCCACTCAGACAGAGGAGGAACCCTGGGAACCCAACCTGAGACAGCCTGTCTTTAAGAAATGCCCTTTCTGACCATTCTGGCTAATTCGGCCACCCTTGCCCCTTTGCCCGATTCTCTTGGTAGCTCATCACCTCATGTTTTCTTCCTTAAAGTATTCATCCTGACATGAGCTTCTCTTAAGTGATTATTTTTTTCTCCTCCCCTCACGCTGGACTATAAGCTCAAGAAAGCAAAGATCTTATCACCGGGCTGTTTCCAGGACCCAGAATAATCCCAGGCTCATAGCACAAACCTTCACCGTCCAACACAGTGGCCACATGGGGCTATTTAAATTTAAGTAATTCATAAAATTGTTCACTTCTTAATAAAATGTTACTGACAATAAAAATAAAAGAAAATTCAGTCTCTGAAGCCTCACTCACCACATTTAATACTCAATAGCCAGCCACATGGCTCATCTAAAACATTTCCGTCATCGCAGAAGATCCTATCGAATTGCATGGCTCTAGACTATAAGCTCCTCGAGGTCAAGTAACTCCTCATCGCTCTATTTCCAACCCCTGGATCAATGCCAGGCCTATAGCAGGGATCCAGCCATCGTTATATTGAATAGGTACATGAACGAGTGGCTGGGTGGGGGGTGAGTGTATAGATGGAACGGGATGGAGCCGACACAGGAGGCTGAAGTCATCTTTTAAAGGGTGACCTGGGTTGTGTCACTCCTCTGCTGAAAACCCTCCAAGGTCCTCATAATGACCTCCAAAAACACACTTACATGATTTCACCCCTGATCCACCCTGACCCCTTACCACGTACCCCTCACCAGCCACTCTCGTCTCCTTGCTATTCCTCCAACACTCCAGGGACATTCCTGCCTCAGGGGCTTTGCATCTGCCCTACACTGTGTCTGAAATGCTCTTCCCCAGGTATGCCCCTGGGGCTCAGTAAACTCCCTGATGACCCTACATAGAATGTCAACTCCTCCCCATCCACAGACCCCCTTAAACCCCCTTCCTGCTCCATCTCTCTCATCACCTTCTAACATTCTAAATAGGATTATATTTACTCATTTATTTTGTCCCGTGTCTGTCTCCTCCTATTGCAGTGTAAGCTCCTGGGGTCTGGGATTTGGGTCTATTTTATTTACTGCGATGGCCACATGCTTGAAAGAGCGCCTCCCACATAGCAAGCACTTCATACACTGCTGATGAGTAAATGAAGGGTGGAAGGAGAGTAGGAAGGAAGGAAGGGTATGAAGCTTAAAAACAAGACGGTCTCAGGATAGTGAAGAACGGCACAAAGGGAGCGGCCACAGTAAGAGGCTAGGAAATACATTATTCTGGTTCCACTTTTTAAAATTTTTTGAAATGAGACTATTGAATCAGATGACCCATTCTATATATCTTCTTGATGGATTTCAAAAGTGAGAAAACCTTGGAGGAAGGCATGAAACGAATTCTTTATTTTGAGGACCTTGGCGGGACTGAGCTGTCCTGGTCGCAGGTGGAGGTGAGGAGGAAGATGTCTTTCCAGTTTCACAGCACAGATCAATGTCAGGATGTGAAGGATGGAATCGACTTCCCACGGAACAGAGGGAAGCAGCCCAGGGCAGACGACACAGAGGCAGGGGGCTTCCAGGAACGGCTTGGCGGCAACCTGGCCCAGCTGAGGATTTGGAAGATCCTGTCCTCTCTCTCTTTGCATGATGACATTTTGCGGGGGATTAATTCCCCAGGGATCAGCTTGCCCTAAACCTTGATAATCCAGATTTGTGATTTAATTCAGTGGCCTGAGTATCTTACACCAGGAGAAGGAAGTAGGAGACCAGAGGGGAAAAAACAAACTTGTGTTTCCAGGAAATCAAGAAAAGTGGGTGAAGTCACTCCGATGTCTCTTTAATTAACCATTTCCCCTCCCAGCCTTGTCAAGAACCCTGTTTCTAGCCTCGTGATTGGCATCCTTCTCTTTCTCACCGAGAGAAAGAAACTGAGCGGATTTGAAGCAGTTGAAGCAGGAAGCTCGAAGGGTAGACTACGAGCTGAACTTTTTTGACCGTCTAACAGCAGAAAAGACTATTTTAACCCAAGAGGAAGCTGGGGAAGAGACTCAGGCCAGTCAGAGGGAATCAGGATGACGTGAAGTCAGAAGATGTCACTAATCTTTGGGATTCTTGGGGTGGCAACTGGACCTTGGTCCTATTCACGTTCCCAGACATAGACTCTCCCTTCTTAATCTAGTTCTCGAAATGTACTCCCTGCTCAACCTCATCCGGGCAAAGCCATCACTTCCAGTCTAACCTCCATCCATGCCTCTGCAAGGCCAGTCCCGACACCCCCCACCCTCTCTCCTTTAAGGGGCCGTGGGGATTTGGGCCTCAAGTGCTTGATCCATGTCGGCCAGGGGGAGAGTGACCGGGGTTTCCAGCAGCTCCTCAGCGAGACATCATCTTCACAAACTCTGCAAAGAGAAGTCCCTGGTGAGGCGCCTGCTCCTAGGAGCAGCTGACATTATTTTTTGGGCCCTTAGTACATGTCAGGAACCGCAGATGACCTTTGGGAAGTTACTTGACCTCTCCAGGCCCCAGTTTCTTCATCTTCAAAATGGGAATCAGAAGGGTGACTTACCTCAGATGGTTTTGAAGATGGTTAAACAATATAACGTTTATAAGACACAGGAAGTGTTCAATAAATAGTAATTATGCGTATCTTATTTCATCTTTTCAACCAATCCCGGAGGGGTAAATGCCATTTTACAGATGAGCAAACTGAGGCCAGCGAGGTTGACCAACATGCCTGAGGTCATGTGGATGGTGAGAGGCGAAGCCTGCAAGGAACGCAGGTTGTATCTGATTTGCTGTGACTCAGAGCCAGATGAATTTACTGGCCCGACCCAAGTCTGGAGGTCAGTCTGTCCTTCCCTTGCCTGTGGTTGGCCTGAGGAGGCGTCTCCTCAAAGATCTCTCTCCTACCTCTTCCAGATCTTCACTGACACCCACTGCACACCTGAGCCTGACTAGATCCAGCAGCCATACAACAAACATCTGCCGAGTTTCCGTACTGGTGATTGTAGAGGGGAGATGGTTTAGAGAAGATCCCTCATGGGCCCCCACCCCAGGATTTCACAGCCTAGGAGGCAGACACAACCCCATCCTTCAAGGTCCACAGGGATAACTTCCTTTGGAGCGGAATAGAAAAACAGTAAGACTTCGCAGCTGGGAGCAATACACGCTGAGAAGATGAAGCGAAGCTTCTTAGCAGAGGTTGCAATGGCGCCGACCCCTGAGGGACACATCATATTTGGGGAGGCATTGATGAAGGGAAAAGGTGTGATAAGTGGAAGGAACATCAGGGAGAAAGGAACAGAAGTTGGAGAACACAGAACAAGTACTGAGTGTGCACCAGAGCATAAGAATCCAGAGAGTGGTTGTAGAAGATACAGCTGGGCGGGGTGGGGGATGGGGAGTGGGGTCAGTTCCTGGACGCACTTGAATATCACACTAAGCATTTTGGACTTTGGCATCTAGGCAGCAGTTGGATGCTGAGATTTTTGAACCAGAGAGCGTCACATTTGGAACTTGACGTGCCCTATTGACGTCTCCCGCAAAAATGATCTCCACTCCCATCCGCTCAGGACTCGGATCTTTTTCATTTATCCAATTACTCAATACACACGTGTTGAGCTCTGTGCTAGGAACTGGGGTCGTAGTGATGAGAGGTTTAGTCTGTGGCCTCAGAAGGAAACAGGCAATGAACTATCACAGGCTATCGTGATGTCATGGACCAGGATGACCGCAGAGGCACGCACGGGCGTTGGGGGCCCACAGAAAAGGGACGCAGAGCCTGGTGAGAGAGGCGGGGGGCACCTTCCAGAAGCATAATTAAGAGTTATCCAGCGGAAAGAAGAAAGGGTATTCTAGATGGGAGGACCGACACGAGCAATGACAGGGGTTGGGGGCACGTAGGGTGTCATTTCTTTAGTTTTCTCTAAAACTTCGAGTGAAAGGCATCACCATTCCCCCCATTTTGCAGATGTGAGAACTGACACTTAAAGTGAGGAAGTGACTAGGATAAGACCACATAGTTTGTAAGAGATGATCCTGAACCTGAACCCATGAATCTGACCCCAGAGGCCAGCTATGAGCCAGTCCACTGTCCTCCTGATGGGACATTTTGTTCCTGTGACAAAGATGCCCAGGGAACACGGAAGGGATGGGAGAGGCGGAAGTGAGTCCGGACCGAGCATGAGAAGAAACAGGTCACTGGACAAGGAGTAGCCAGGTGCAAATATAAGGAGAGGTGGGAGATGCTGAGCTCTTTGTAATGACACGAGCAGAAAGGGATGGAATAAATGCTTCAGAAACCTGCCGCCCCCGCCCCCCAGCCCCAAAACAGAGGGAAGAGTGAGAAGGAACGGCCGACTTGGAAAATCACACGTGCGGTCGGAGGTGGATTCCTGCCCTCATCCAATGTCACCTTCAAAGTCGACGGTGCCATCTCCATTAACATCGGCTTCCTGGACAACCTCGGCGATCTCCCGGGGGGTGAGCTTCTCTCCCAGGAGTCTCTGCAGGGCCTGCTGCAGCTCCCCCAGGGTGATCTCCCCATCTCCGTTGGTGTCAAACTGAAGAGGAGCAGAAGGGGATGATATTAGCGACGACAACGACGACAACAATAATAATAACAGCCGTGTTTATCAATCACTTACTGTGAGTCAAGAACTAAGCTAAGAGCTTTGGCACATTATCCACTAGAAGGTCAGCTCCTTGGCGGCCGGTAACTTTGACCGTCTTGTTCCCTGGTCCATGCTTCAGTTCCAAAGCAGTGCCTTCCGCATGGTAGGCGCTGGACAAATATTTGTTGGATAATCCAGGTCAAGCCACAATTTAGCTCTTGCCTGGATTGTCGCGACAGCCCCTAATTGGTCTTCTGGCTCCCGTCCTGGTCCTGTGTGGTCTGTGGTCCACACAGCAGGACCTCACCTGCACGTTCATTTAAAGCATAAGTCAGATCTTGTCACTCCTATCCCGCTCGGAATGAAATCCTGACACGGATCCCCAACACACAAACTCGCACGTGACGGGCCCTGCCCTCGGCAACTCTGAGACCTCGTCTATTTCGTTCTACTCTCTCTCCCGCTCAGGCCGCTCCAAGAACGCCAGGCTTCTGGCTCTTCCTCACACACACCTTTCCACCTTCCAGCGCTTGTACATGCTGCCTCCTCAGCCCGGAATAGCATTCCCCGAGAGCAGCACCCTCCAAAAGAAATACAGTGCGAGCCCCGGGGAGTAATTTTAAATTTTCAAGTAGCTGCATTACAAAAAAAAATTAAAAGGAACGAGTAAAATTAATTTTTAAGAATTGATTTTATTTAACCCAGTATTTCCCAAATATTATCATTTCAGCATGTCATCAATTTAAAAATTATGAATGAGCCGGGCTGCATTCTTTTTACGCACATCAGATTTCACAAGACTGAGCATACTGCCTTACTTAGCATGTACTTAAGATGGTTTTCCAACGTGCTCAGCATATAAGGATACCTACGCTAAGGATACTCAATCTGAATCCAGGGTGTATCTTACACTTACAGACTTCTCAATTCAGACGCTAAATTTTATCAGAAATACGTGATCTGTATTTAGGTTTCATAAAATTCTTAGATGAAAAGTAAGCTTCACATACCCAAGTTTTTCCAATTGAATGTTTCCCAATAATTGAGTCAAGTATTTGTTTTTAAATTTAAACGAATTGGACTTATGTTCAATTGAAGGTAAATGGAAATTAAATAACTAACAATTGAAATTAATCAAAATTCGACAGAATTAAAAACTTGCTTCCCCCGATCACACTCGTCATACTGCCAAGGGCTCAAGAGCCACAAGCGGCCGGTAGCTACCATCTTGGATGGAGCATTTCCATAATCACAGAAAGTTGCACCAGACGATGCAGCTCCAGATCTTTATATGAAGCTGGGAGACAAAATCACACAGCCAGCGGGTGGAGACCTCCCCAGGGTTTGCACCCGTGTTTACTTGGCTCCAAAGTCTTTCATTCCAAACCCTATCCTATTCTTTCTTTCTTTCTTTTTTTTCTTTTTAAAGATTGGCACCTGAGCTAACATCTGTTCCCAATCTTCCTTTTTTTTCTTCTTCTTCTCCCCAAAGCCCCCCAGTACATAGTTGTATATTTTTAGTTGTGGGTCCTTCTAGTTGTGGCATGTGGGACGCCACCTCAGCGTGGCCTGATGAGCGGTGCCATGTCCGCGCCCAGGATCCGAACCAGAGAAACCCTGGGCCGCCGATGCGGAGAGCGAGAACTTAACCACTCAGCCACGTGGCCAGACCCTATTCTTTCTTTTTGCCTCCTGGAGTTAAAAGCTCTCTGAGCGAGGAAAGCACTTTATCAGGGGATATAAGCGAATTTCAGCAAGCCCTTCCTCTCCCTCTGTTCTCATCTTTGAAGCCGCTCTACAAGTGGGTCAAACCAGGTGATCTCTTTGGGTTCCTTTCTGGGATCTCAAATTCTTGGATTCCTTCTTCCTATGACAGGCATGAAGAATAGAGGTCCTAACGTGTGTTTTGGAGTTTGCAGGATC
>NC_060279.1:90330996-90346338 GCF_021613505.1 Equus quagga | reverse complement strand
GATAAACGACTACTTCCTCCTAATGTTATTTGTGAGGATTAAATTAGATAAAATATGTCAAGGACCTCGTCCATTGCAAGTGCTTGGAATATGTTATTTTCCTTCCCTATAAATCCCACCATAGCCAGAAAAAAATTGGTTTGAGTGGGTTCTGTCCATGGTTAAAGACTAACCATAGGCCTCCAGGGTGTCCTTCAGCCACCTCCAATATTATGAAACCGTTAACTCACTTCCTTGAAGGCATCTCGCATCTCTTGGACACCGATCATCCCAGCCGTTTCTGCCAGCAACTTGGGGGTCATCAGCTCCACAAAGTCATCAAAGTCTACACGGCCACCCACTGAGGACAGAAGACGTAGGTCTGGTGAGACGCCATATGCCCAACCCTCCATGACCTCACTTTGCCCTTCAAGGCTGCTCAAGAAATAGATCTGCTCCAATCTCTCTGCCTTCTAAGAGCTTTCTCTCTCAGCCAACTCGAGCCCTCAGAGCCCTCTGATCTGAACAGGGTGGACGGAGTGTGCTACGGTGGAAGTAACTGTCCGTGTGACCTGGAGCAAATGTGTCCATTGGTTCAGATCCATGTTCTCTCATCTGTCGATCTGTCGGAGGGAGAGTATGAACTAAAGGACCACCAAATCTCTTCCTGATATGAATACCATTGTGTCCTGGAATGCAACCTGGTTCACTCAGAAACACGCCCAGAAGCAAACCCAATAGCTTTTTTTTTTTTTTTTTTGGTGAGGAAGATTGTCACTGAGCTATCATCGGTGCCGATCTTCCTCTATTGTTTGTATGTGGGATGCCGATGGCTTGATGAGAGGTGTGTAGGTCTGTGCCCGGGATCCGAACCTGTGAACCCTGGGCCACCAAAGTGGAGCGTGCAAACTTAACCACTATGCCACCAGAATAGCCCCCAAACCCAATAGTGTTTTTATCCCAGCTTCCATCTCAAAATCAGCTCAGGTCGCCACCTAAAAATCCATCCTTTCAGCAACACTTTATCAACATCAGCTCCAACTGCAAGTTTGTTTCCAGCATCAAATACAGTTTCAACCCTGTGCTCCACCATCTTTGTGGTGATAGTGATAACCTACATTTAATAAGCATTTACCAGAGGCTAAGCCTTTACCTGCATTAGCATCTTTATCCCTTCCTTCTCACAAAGCCACAAGGTAAGGAGTGATATCATGTTCACTGGACAGATGGGGAAACTGAGACTTCAAGAGTGGGGGTTAACTCCACTTTTCAAAATAACCACAATTAGTAAATAATAGAACAGGGACTTGAACCCAGATTTCTAAAAGTCACCCTTTTAACCACTTCATATGCTGCTTCCCTAAGTATAGTCTGAACTGCTTCCTTCCGGATTTCTATCCCCCTTACCCACCTCCTTATCTCAAACTCTATTCTTAACCTCCGTATCCTTCCCCATTCCACCCATAGCCCTCCCCTAAACTCAGTCATGCCTCCCGCCCCCCGGCCTCACAGTTCATGCGGATTTGCTGGCCCAATTCAGTCAGTTCCATCTCCGTGGGCATGTAACCCATTGTCCTCATGAGATTCCCCAGATCCTTACAAGAGATGAACCCATCTCGATCCTTGTCAAACTCAAGAAATGCTTCCCGGAGCTCTGAAAATTAAGAGAGAAGATCTTTGGGGGAGCTTGAAACATCAGTGGGGAAGAGTGGCATCTCTCGAAACCATCAATGAGGCACCGACTAGAGACTCCTCAAAGAAAAACACATTTAAAAAAACCCCAAAATTTTGAAGAGCAGTGATATAGGAAACGTGTTAGCAAGAGGAAGGATTCCTGAAACCGCTAAAATGATAGCCCTGAAGAAGTCCTTCAAATTCTTGGGTTAATTCATGGGAAACTTCAAAAGAAAAAAAACAACAATTTTCCATTCATCTTAAAACTCATGTGTCACTCCCAGGTGTCTGAGACCCTTGGGGGTGGGTGTACCTTCTAAGTACTTCGGGAGGTACTTAAATTGCCATGAGAGAGAGTTCCACGAAAGCACAGTTGAGTGGAAGGAGAGAGGGATGTGAACATTTCAAGGGAAGGGACTTGCACTGGAATGCACAAAGGGACAGAGAGCAGGGGCGGGCGGGGATGGGCGTGGGGGCGTGTAGGGGAGAGGATGTTACCTTCGATCTCATCTTGTCCCAGTGGTCTTTCCTGGAAAGGAACGCAGGGGAGAGGGAATTTGGAGGGAGGCTCAGGGATCCAACATCCACTTCTCCAGTCATGTTCCCTCACTCTCCCAACCTACTCCTCACCCTTTCTCTGCATCATCTTACTCCCCTCGACCCCTCTCATCTCCGTCCTCCCATCCCGCCTCCCGCTCCATGGCTATTTGCTTCTTGCCTTCTTCTGCACCCCCTTCTCATCATTTCCTCTCTCCCATCCTTGAATCTTGATCTCCCTCCTTCTGCCTTTCCCATATAGACATCCATCCCATCTTGGCAAAAGGGGTCTTAGAGGACGTGCAATCCAATCTCCCTTCTTCTCCAGGTGAGGAAAGCAAGACTCAGAATCCCAGCTACCATGTTCGGAGTGCTGACTCTGTGCCAGGCGGCTTCCACCATCATTTCACTGAAACCTCAGAACAGCTCTGTAAGGTAGATCCAAATATCATGCCCATCTTATTTAAGAGGAAGCCGAGGGACAGAGAGGTTAAGGAATCTGCCTGGGGTCACACAGCTCTTAAGCAGCAGATCTCAAGGCAGGGAGACATTAAATCGAGCCCTCGAGGTCACGCAGCAAGTTGGGGGCAGCGCTGGGATCTGAATTCAGGGCTGCTGACTCCCAGATCAGAATTTTTTCCACTACACCCCACTGATTCTTTCTTTACCCACCTCCATCCTTTCTCCCAAGGGTCAGAATCCCTTCCCATGGGACCAGTGTTCAGTGGCATCCAGGCAGATGATCGGTGCCAGTGTCGCCAATTCCTGAGACCTCTAAGACCTTCCGCTCATTGTTGCCGCCACCCACTCCTGGACACACCTGAAGTGTCAGGCTGAGACACCTGGCACACCATCCAGGCAATTCCACCAACCTCTGGCCTCTAACACCCCCTTATCTCCCTTTATCCTTGGAGCCTTTCCCCCAGATTCTCTTTATTTTCCCTTTCTCGCTTAGTTCCCTCCACCCCCCTCCCTTTTTTTTTTTTTATTTTAAATCCTAACAATTAAAACCAAGCCATTGCAATCAAACAGACCTGCCCTACCACTTCCTATCTGTGTAAGTTTAAAGCAAAGGACTTCATGGCTCAGAGCCTCAGTTTCCTCATCCGTAAAATGGGCATGAAAGTATTTTCGCCCTCACGAGGCGTTCTGAGGATTCAATGACATCAGGAAGGCAAAGCCCTGTGCACGAGGCTGTGCACATAGCAATGACTTCGTAAGTGGCAGCTATCGCCAGCTTCCTCATCATCACCGCCATCGCTATGGGTGTCCATAAAAAAAAGAACAATGATAGCATCAATGGTGACATCATCCCGGTTCCCCTTGTATTTTTTTCTCCTCCTTGATCTCCCCTCTTTTGCTCCTGAGTTCTGATTCCATCCTCACCCATGTCACTGACCCTCATGACCCCGCATGCTCCCCTGGAATTCTTCTGCCTGCTCAGTTCATGCTCCCTCCGACCCCTTTGGTCCATGGCACCCAGCAAGCCCCCTCTTTCCCCACATCCCAGCTCACTCTGCCCTGCCCACCATCCAGTGTCCCCCACCTCACCCGCTGTTTCTCAGCGATGCCTTTTCTCAAGAAGATGCAGGCGGGGCCCATGGGAAGCTGCATGGAGGGGCCAGGGCAGGGCTCACCAGGCACGGATCTCAAGAAGGCTCCCCCTCCTTCCCGTCCCGCCTGGTGCCTCAGCCTCCTTATCTTCTCTATCTCGCCTCTGCCAACTCTTCCTGCCTCTCCTGGCCTCACCTTCAGTCCCTGTGTCTTAGAGCTGTGACAGCTGGGTCAGAAATCTCTACTTGGGTTTGGAGGGATCAGAGCTGTTCCTGCCTCCCCATCTGGCTCGAGTGAGACGGGAGGGGGAGCCAGTCCCAGGCTCTGACCTTTTGTCCCCAGAATGGAAATGGAAAGATAGTCTCGAAAATGAGGATTAGAGCAGAGGGCATCCGTTCATTCAATGTTCCAACAGGCCTATCGAGTGCTCTCTCTAAGCCTGGCCTCTGCTGGCCCTTGGGCTCGTGAAGATGGAGAGGACATGGCCCCCGGCCTCAAGGAGCTTTCTGGTAAGTCAGGAATGTGTGCCAATGAGCAGGAGGCATGAACTGCATGACTTCAGGAAGCAGGCATGCACAGTAACTAAGAGGATGGGATTTGCTCTTTCTCTGCTCATGTCTTCATTTCTTCCTGAATAATTCAAGGATAAGACGCAAGGTGGGCATCCATGCTGGTGGTGGGGGCTGGGGAGGGTGAGAAATCATGGTGGTGTCAGAGCCCAAGGAGGTGATGCAGGTGTCTGCACTGGATGGGGAGGGGAGAGGGGGCCATCGGTGTCGGGGCCAGAGTTCATACCAGGCAGAGGAGTGAGGACGGCATCCCCACAGAGGGGCAGCACAGCCCGGAGCATCGGGGCCTGGGAAGGTGAGGATGGACCCACGGAAGTGCAGCCTGGTGGGGAATGCTGGAGCATGAGCTGGGGGAGGAGGATGTCTCTACATGCGGGTATCACATCACCCAGGGCGGGCGTTTGTACTGAGGGTGTCCACTCGCAGAGGCAGCCTGGCGTAGGGGGTCGAAGCCAGATCAGGGTGAGAAGGGCGTCCCCATACGGGTGGGGTGGCAGTGGAGAAGGGAGATGGGTCACACACATGGATTATATTAAGGCTAATGGGAATCAGATTTCTTATTGTTGGAAAAGGGAGTTACTAATATAGAAAGGGGGAAAAGCAGAGTGAGTCCCGTGGGGTTGGGTTGGAATTGGAGAAATTGGTATGTCCTCAAGGGTTTCAGTTTAGAGAGGGGTACACAAATAAACAGACGACACTGTGTGTGGGGACATGAGCTTATCTTCTCCAGCCAAGAGGACACAGAAGCGGTGACACCCTGATATTAATGAGCACCCCTAGCATCCAAATCTTGGCTTCTAAAGACCCTTCTCCACTAAAAGGAACCAAGACACCTAGGAGACACGGCTGCATCCATGTCTGGAGCAGGACAAGTGTAAGAGGAACCTAACCCATCTTCTTGTGCCATAAAGCAAGATGGTGCTCAGAGTTATGGGGACACGTCAGAAGAACAGACGTCAGCATGAAGAAGCTCCTCTGGCCATGGCAGGCGAAACTTGAAAATCAAAAGAGGGGCTTGGCCCCACGGCCACGTGGTTAAGTTCACGTGCTCTGCTTTGGCAGCCTGGGGTTCATCAATTGGGATCCTGGGCACAGACTTACACACCGCTCATCAAGCCGTGCTGTGGCAGCGCCCCACAGAGAAGAACTAGAAGGACTTACAACTAGGATACACAACTATGTACCGGGGTTTTGGGGAGGAAAAAAAAAGGAAGATTGTCAAGAGATGTTAGCTCAAGGCCAATCTTCCTCACCAAAAAAAAAAAAGAGAGAGAAAGAAAACAAAATCAAAATAAATAACAAATTATATAGGAGAACACTGGAAACCAGGAGTCCATACAGATACAAATCAAAAGATAAGTGGAAAATTTGGTAATATTTACAGAGCTCAAAGTACCTCCCGACAAAATACTAATTCCAAAGGAGAGTCTTTATAGTGGGGAAACCTGGCAGACACCCTCTTAATCAAATGATTATAATGACAATCATCAGTAATGTGACAAATTAAAATTATGCCTTTGACTCATGTGCAATTATGAACTACTGCTCCTGGAAACCTCCCCTGCTGCAGGCTCTTCCCAGAGCCCGGCTCCAGGCCCCATCTCCCCTTGACGGGTTTCGACAATTTTTAGATCAGGATTTCACCAGGAGGAGGATGGTCCCCGCTGCGCCCCCACTTCCAGGCTCATCTCTTCAGGGTGCACACACTCCAGCCATCGGCATGATCTTCTCACTCCGAGACCTTACCATGTCACCTCCCTGCCGGGGATAAGGTTTTCTAGAGAGTGGACCGAGGGCAGTAACTTACTTCCTTGTGCCTCAGCATCCTCATCTGTCAGATGGGGATAGTGAGGTTGCCATGAGGGTCACTGTGGAGTGAGGACATCCCTGCCCAGCCTGGGCAGATGGGTGGGGAGTGTTCACAGGGGCCCTACAGGAGTGTGGGGAGGAAGAGCGTGTGCCTGGCCCAGCTTTCCTCAGGGAGACCCGGTTCCACGCCTAAGGGAACCATGGGGATCCGTGTGGAGCCAGACAGACGTGGGGATTCCCAGATACACGATACTTAACTCCTAATCAAATCCTATTTAGCCATAAACATTTTATTTGAACTTGATAAATATGAGTGCACGTTAATTTGCCAGTCCTTTAAGGTAGGGCTCTATCAGTTAGGAACTCTTTTAGACGTGAGAAACAAAAACCATTTTTACAGTGGCGTAATCACAGTGGGATTTAGTTATTTGCTACCCCCTCCACCCACCCCCAGGACAAGGAGCCCAGTTAGGCAGCTGTGGCCCTCGGCTCACTGCTTAAGGGTTCACAGAGCTGCTTTCTCTGTGACTCCCCTGGCTTGTTCCTCATGATCACAAGGTGGCCGCCCCACCTCCTACCATCATATCCATAGTGGAGGCAGGAAGAAGGGAAGGGCTGCCACAACCAGGTCTCCTTTTTCATCAGGAAAAACAGCACCGACACATGCTAGGCATTGTGCTAGGGGCTGCGGATAGAAGCGTGAGCAAAACAGGCCCGGCCACGGCCTGCCCTCAGGGGTCAGGTCCAGAAAACCATGCTGAGGATTCTGAGGCCACGCCTGGTCACCAGTGGGAGGGTCGCAGAGCTGGGAGTCTGACACAGGTCACTGCACTGTCTCCCAAGAGGATGGGGACGGTACCCACAAGGGGTGGGGCCTGGAGCCGGACCGCCAAGTCAGAACCCTGGTGCTGGCAGTCCCGGCTGCAGCCCTGGGCCAGCCGCTTCCCTTCTCTGTGCTTCCATGTCCTCCATCTG
Source organism: Equus quagga (assembly GCF_021613505.1). Classification (NCBI taxonomy): domain Eukaryota; kingdom Metazoa; phylum Chordata; class Mammalia; order Perissodactyla; family Equidae; genus Equus; species Equus quagga. Next base: position 90,339,241 of record NC_060279.1, on the reverse strand, counting down.
TGAAACAAGGCTCCCCGCAGTGCCTACCTGGTGGGACTGCTGGGAGCTTAACTGAGTTAATATATATACACGCAAAGAGCTGAGATGGGCGCTGTCCTATAAAATAGCTACCTGTGGCTATTTAAATGAAAGGTAAATAAAATATTTGAGTCCTCGATCGCACTGGTCACATCTCGAGTGCTCAACAGCATCACGTGAGGCCGGGACGTCGCACAGCACGGATGCAGAACACCTCCATCACTGCGGAAAGTTGTCCTGGAAGGCGCTGGTTTAGGCGGTTCCTGGCGCACTGTTTTGCGCTACCAAAGTTGAGCCGTCAGAGCCGGCCGCGCGGAGCCCAGCACAGACCGACACAGGGCAGGCGTTCAATAATTATTTATTGAGAAAAACAACCAGGTGAACCCAAACCCCAACCTAAGCCTTCCCCTCACACGCACACACACAGGCCTGACTTGCACACGCCCCCAGGCAGCAACGCCAGGCTTGCTCGACAGAGGCAATGTGTCCGGGCCCTCCACCCCTGCCGCCTCGGCCCCCGCAGGGCAGGGGCCTAGTAGAAATCTTCCGGGTCGGAGTCCAGGTCCGTGCCTTGCTGGTTCTGAATCTGACTTTGCTTCCAGTACAGATGGGCCACCTGAGCAGAAAGGGTGGGAGCGGGGAGGTCAGAGGCCCTGGGGCTGCCCCATGTCCTCCCGTGCCCTTCCAGGCCAGAATCCACCCCTCCAAGAACCAGCCCCACCGGGCGTCCCGCCCCTCCTCCAAGGGCCTCACCTGGGCGCTGGTGGTGGCCTCCTCGGGCTTCTTGTCTTCACGGACGCGAATAAACCGAGGGAAGCGAAGGGAGATCCCCTTCTCGCCGTCCATCTAGCGGGAGGCGGGGGGGGGGGTGATGGAGACCCTCCTGTGGTCCAGCCTGAGGCCTGAAAGCTGCAGCAATTCCCTCTCCAAAGTCTACCCTCCCTCCTGCACCTCTGGCCCCAGCTTTGTGATCCGGACAATGGGGCTAAGCGGTGGTTCGTTGTAAGATTAAATAAGGTAAGAAAGTGCTTGGGGCCGTACCTGGGGCGTAAAAAGCACTTAAGAAATGCCAGCTGCTGTAGTTGTTATTTACGCTGTTACTATTATTATTATCGTTAGGGCCGAGAGAGAGAGCAGCACAGACTGAGGGCATGGATTCTAGAACCGTCTGCAGGGTCCAGCTCACAGCTCCCGCTCTCAGTGGCTGTGTGACCCTGGGCCAGATACCTAAGCTCCTGGGCTCTACTCTCCCATCTGTAAAATGAGGAGGCTCAGTGTTTTGTGAGGAAGAAATGAGTGTATACAAGTGACGTGCACAGCGTCCACGTGCTGCTCCTATCATCTGGACCTGGGGACCCTGACTTTGTAATCTGGAGCATGAGGGAGAAATTTAAAAAAAAAATCGGATCAAAAGTATGAGTGCCATGAGCCAGCGCTGGCGGCCTAGGGGGTAAAGTTCAGCACGCTCCGCTTCAGAGGTCCAGGTTTGGTTCCCAGGCGGGGAACCAGACCACTCGTCAATCAGTGGCCTTGCTGTGGCGGCGTCCCACACAGAAGAACTAGAAGGACCTACAACTAGAATATACAACTATATACTGCTGCTTTGGGGAGGAAAAGAAAAAAAAGGAAGACTGACAACAGATGTTAGTTCAGGGTGAATCATTCCCAGCAAAAAATAAAAAGAAAAAGAATTCCCCCTTTAAATGGATGTCTGCTTCTAATCAGAAAAGTGCATGGTAGCTAAACCTGGAGGGGTGGAAAGAAATCTCAAAGAAAGGTACACTTTTTTTTTAAGTATGCTTCTTGGTGAAGAAGAGTGGCCTTGAGCTAACATCTGTTGCCAACTTTTTTTTTTTCTCTCCCCAAAGCCCCAGTGCACAGCTGTATATCCCAGATTTTACTCATTCTAGTTCTTCTGTGTGGGATGCTGCCACAGCATGGCTTGATGAGCAGTGTGTAGGTCCACACCCAGGATCCAAACCCACGAACCCCGGGCCACCGAAGCAGAGCACACGAACTTAACGATTTGGCCACGGGGGCGGCCCCAGAAAGGTAAATTTTTAATGTGAGACTGATTCTTTTCCTGTAGGAGGAGGCTGAGAGCTTTTCGAGTGCTGGTCTCAGGCAGCATCTTCCCTGGGCACAGGGGTCCCTTAGCGGGTGCTGAGGACTGAACACGAGTCAGAGATGTGAGCCGAGGCATTTTAAACCTTGGTAGCGTGAAAATTAATTATGTTGGAGAAAGAAATTGCAGCAGTTATAAATACTCAGCAAGAAGTGTCCTCAGCTTTTGCTTAACTGTTTTCAAAAATTACTTAAGAATTGAACGTGAGATTATGACAGGAAAAGGAGCAATTTCACCATGTTCTTTCTACTCCCAGGGAATTTCATTTTTCTTAAAAAATGAGACTTTTAGCCCCATTATCTGACACCCACATAAAATTCAAGCTAAAGTTTTCCTAATCATTAGCTGGCAAGAGCAGACATGCGCTCTGAGATGCCTCCCGACTCTGCGCCCCGCTCTCCCATCGGGCCACCCCTGGGGGGGTCCACCCTGGTCCTCCAGCCACTCACCATGCCCCGGGCCGCGGGGTAGATGGGGGAGAGGGACAGGTCGGCGCACTTCACCTCCCACACGGCGCTGGGGTCCAGCCAGTGGTCGGGGGCCACGGCGCCGTCCGCCCGGACATAGGGGCGCGGGCTGGGCAGCACCAGGGCCTGCAGGGAGCAGGGGGACTGAGCAAGAGAGGCTTCAGGTCTCAAAGTCCAAGCTGGGGGTTAGGGGGCAAAGGTGTGAGGAAATCGGGGGGAAACAGGGGTAGGGATAGACACAGACACCCCTTAAAGTAAAAAGCTGGGGTGGATGAGGGAAACGGGATGAGGGAAGAAATGAAAGACAGAGACCTAGAGACACCAACACACAGGAAGGACAGTCATACTCGAAGACACCTGTGACCATGACGACAAACTCCCAATTACTGGGGGCTCACCTAGCACTCGAAGGATGAACTCAGGGACCCCTGCAACAGCGCCCTGCCCCGGGACCCCCCAGGCCCCACGCAGCCAGGCCCTGAGCGAGGAGATGAGGCTCCCTGCCCGGCATCACTGGCGAGTGGCCAGCTCTCTGCCCGCTGCCCCCCTACCCGCATGCCGAGCCCCGAGCCTGGAGCCCACACACACAGAGTGCCGCTGCGGGCAGAGAGGCCGAGGCATGGCCAGGCCGCCGCTCACCTGCAGGCTCTGGTGATGCTCCTCCAGCTCCTCGTCGCTGAAGCCAGTGCCAAGCTGAGGGGAGGACAAGGGAGGTCAGCAGCTCGGCGCCTCCTCCCGGCTCCCAAGGACCCAAATCTGCAGGCACCAGTGGGCCGCACCCTCTGCGGCCTGACCAGTGTCCACAGAACCCAAGCTGAAGGGCCGGGGGATGCTGAGCGTGCAGCCGACGGAGGAGCATCGCCGCCGACCGGGATGGGGCCGCTCTCCCAGCCGCTCTCCGTCGCCCCCTCTGCTCCGGGCTCTCTGGCCCAGCAAGTCGCTCCCTTGGGCTCCCCCGCATCCCACCAGCCCCAAAACCCGCACAGTCTCCCATCTTAACCCAAGAGTTTTCTTCCATCTACCAAAACAGTCAAGGTTCAAAAACACTCCTCACCTGCAACCCTGCAGCGAGGTGGGCATCTTCAAACACCTGATACAAAACTTCAACGGGAAACCCCTTTCTATACTGAGAGCCTTAGAATTTTCCTCACCTGTTGCCCTGGCAATAGCTCTTTTAAAAATCTGTTCTAAATAAATAATGGGAAGTGGTGACAGACTGGTGCCCTGAGACGGGCGTGAACTATAAAATCACCTCTCCCCCAATTACAAGGGTTAACGTCCGTGCAGGGCTGACTCAGTCATCAGAACACAGCGGGCGACAAGGGGACCCCCTAAGCACGGGGAGCTGGTGTGGGAAACGGGGGCACATCTACGTGAAAACCTCCGGCATTCGAGTCCTGTTCATGAAAGCCCTGGATGGCAAGTGAAAACACTGACATTTCTTATCACTATGTTACTTAAATCCACCGGATGGCATTTCAAATATAGTATTTACAGCTTAATACACAGAAAAGAAAATTACTCATATAGAAGCACAACTTTGTAAAAGTAAAAATAAAACATCCCCTCAAACATTACTAGCGGTTGCCTCTGGGCAGCAGAGTTGTGGGTAATGCTTTATTCTGTTTCTGTGGCAAAAGCCCCTGATTTTTTGGATCAACAATGTGTGCAGCTTTTAACAAAAACAAAAACCACTACATGTTCCCCAGGCTCCCTTGCAGATGGGGGTGGGCCATGGAGCAAAGTTCTGATCAACGAAACTTAAGCAGAAGTTGTTCACTGGCTGAGGCTGACTCAGGTGGCCCATCGGCCTCCTCCCTCCTGCTGCTTGGAGCACACATGGCCATGATGGCTGGAGCTCCTGCAGCCACACTGAGAAGACGAGGCCGGAAGCACATGACAGTCAAAACTACTGTGAGGAAAGAGGAAGAGCCTGGGTCCCTAATGACACAGAGAGCTGCCTGCCACGCTCCAGACCTCTCATTATGTGAGATAAAAATAAATCCTTTTCTCCCTTAAGCCACCGTTATCTGCAGCTGAACTCAATTCCTAACTGACATAGCTTTGTAATCTAGCCCATTTCTCTATGTGAAGCAAGAGTTACTTATAGGATCAGAAAAAGTAAATAAAAGCTAGGAAGAAAAAAATAATCCTTTGCGGGAAGGATGTGAGAGCCTTTTGGTCCAGGCCCTCCCCGGGCTAAGTCAAAGCCACTTCCCACTCCCTTCTGCGGCCAAACCCGGCTCCCAGCACCTTGCATATGGCCTGCAGCTCCTCACTCTCCTCGTCGTAGCAGGCCAGCAGGAAGCCCCCGTAGCGGCCGGCCCGCTTCCCCCGGCCCAGGTAGGCGCCGATCACCACGAGGTCCAGGGTGTCGCCCACGCCATCGAGGTAGTCCTTCTTCAGCTGGGAGACGGAAGACAGGCGATGGCGAGGCCGCCGAGGCGTGGGCCTCACTGCTGAGGTTAACGGGTGGGCTGAAGAGGGACTGCGGGGGTCTGAGGAACCCCCATAAAGCCGAGGACGGCCCCCGGGAGGAGACTAGATGTGGAACGGGCTTCCGGGTTTGAAGAGCGAACGAGAAAGGGGCGACTGAGATGGGAAGAGCAGGCGGGCTGACGGGAAGGGTCAGATGGGGGAACTCGGGGTCACCCTGGGCTCCCCCTTGCCCTCAGTATGGAGGCGCGTCCCACTCCTTCATGCGGAGGACATCTATCTAATTCCAGAAACGTTAAGAAGTGCCGACTATGTGCCAGGCAGGAGCTGAGCCTTGGGGACACAACAATGAACACTTCATACGACAGGACACGTTCGCACCCTCACAGCTGCCGACAGTCCAGGAGGCGAGACAGACCGCAGTGACACACAGGAAACGCAGGCAGCAGGACCAGCCAGCACCACTCCAGGCCATCTCCCGCTTCCATCTCTCGCCCCCTCCTCGCTGACCCTCTCCACTCGAGCCTCCGGCATCTCTTACCGATGACAGCTTCCTGCCCACCTGTCCCTGCTTGTGCCCAGCACCCCCCACACCCGCCCACCATCCACAGAGCAGCCAGAGGACCGGTGGAAAAGGACAACTAGACCACATGACTTCCTGCTTAAAACCTCTGCCGGCTTCCCGAAACCCTTAGAGGGAAATCCAGTTTACGTCGCCACGGGCCCCAGTGCGCTGTGTGACCTGGAACCTACTCTCCACCTGACCTCGCCTCTTGCCTGGCTCACTGCACATGCTGAGCTTGTTCTAACTTCAGGGCCTTTGCACTTGCTCCCCCTCATCCTCCTCCCAGACGCTCTGCCCCGATCCTCATGTGGCCAACCCCTTCCTGCCGTCCATGTCTCCACCTGGACGTCACCGCTGGAGGGGCTTTTCCCATCACCGGAAGCACTGCCAGACCCTCGCAGGCCCTGAGCTGACTTGCTTTCCTCCCAGCACACTCATTCCTACTGACTTTATCTCATTCATGCCGTGGCTGACTCCCTTCCTTGGCCTCGCCCAAGCTCAGGGAGAAGAGACACCTCACCCGGTTCTCTCACCATGGCCCTCGGAGCACTTAGCTGGAGCTAAGTTTTGGCAACTTCATGACCAGGGCTGTGCGGAAGGGAGATCTGAGGCTGGCAGCCATGGGAGGCGTTGCGGGAGGAATAGAGAGGGGGCTCCCGAGCTCAAACCGGGCAAAGTGTGGAGACCGGAAACCAACTGCCCAGCGGGGAGAGACTTTCCGCTCCAGGGTCCGGCAGGAAGGCTGGGCAGCGGGCGGGAGTCACCTTGAGCCAGTTGTGCGACCTCTTGGCGATCTCGTAGGTGGCGTCGACATCCAGGGTTTTCACCATGAGCCCCTCGCAGGAGTCTGAAGGAGACACAGGAGCCCTGTGAAGCCCACTCTCGGTCCCTGGGGCAGGCAGGCTTCCAGTCTAACCGGCTAGGGTGGGGCCGGGGCCAGCGAGGATGGCGGGGAGCCTGGGCTGGCGGAGGGACGAGCGGGCGCCCTCACCTTTCACCGACTGCTCCAGGAACTCGGCGATCTGGTCCGTGTCCTTGGTGTCCAGGGAGGTGGCAAAGACGAACTCGCCCTCCGTCTCCACGAAGTTCTCCCGAAGCAGCTGCCGGCGTCGGGAAAGGGGCTCCCGCACCAGGGACTGGGGGCGAGAGAGGGCAGGAGGTCACTGCGGAAACGAAGAGAATGAGCCCGACCTCGGGACCAACGGGAAGCGGAGGGTCACGAGTCATGGTGTGGCTGATGGAGATCCTCCAGAGGGAAGAACCACGCCGACAGGAGGGGTCTGAGAATTTAAAGTGGGGCTGGAGGGGCCGCCCCGGGGCCGAGTGGTTAAGTTCTCACGCTCCGCTTCGGTGGCCTGGGGTTTCACCAGTTTGGATCCTGGGTGTGGACACGGCACTGCTCATCAGGCCACACTGAGGCAGCGTCCCACATGCCACAACCAGAAGCACTCACAACTAGAGTATACAATTATGTACTGGGGGCTTTGGGGAGAAGAAGGAGGAAAAAAAAAGAAGACTGGCAACAGATGTTAGCTTAGGTGCCAATTTTTAAAAAAGATAAATAAATAAAATAAAGTCTGGGGCTGGAGACCATTTATATGCAGGGACCCCAGGAGCATAAGGGGGAGCCACAGGCCTGCTGGAGCCTGAATGGTCCTTTATTGGTCTCTTTAAATGTGACTAGGGTTCCTTTCTTAACACCGGTTGAATAAAGGCAAAAAGCAGCCGATGACCATGAGGTTATAACATAAACATTCCTCAGAGAATGTTTTCCATGTTTAATCCACAGGTTGGCAACCTTTTCCCGCAAAGAACCAGACAGTAGAGGACCCCTTCGCATTCTGGAAACTTCTTAAGGACTCATACCAAAGAGCCTCTGTGTATGTGGGTTATATCTCTTGATATTTACCATATGAGTAATACGGTATTAACTACTATATCACATAGGGATACTGACCATTTTAAAAGTGAGAAAACTTAAAAACATTTATTAATTCACTTAAAAATAATAGATTCAGGATGTTAACCCAACAATAAATTTTTATGAAATATGCCTATATTTAAAAAAATACTAGTTAGGGGCATCCTGGGTGCAGACATGGCAGTGCTCATCAAGCCATGCTGAGGTGGCATCCCACACGCCACAACTAGAATACACAGCTATGTACTGGAGGGCTTTGGGGAAAAGAAAGAGAAAAAAAAGAAAAGAAGATTGGTAACAGATGTTAGCTTAGGGCCAATCTTTAAAAAAAAAAATACTAGTGAGAAGAAGGGCATTATTTTACATTTTTCTAATTCTTTCCCATCTAGCTTAACAGAGGCTGGATTCTCACACCTGCCTCTGTGCTCGGACGGCGGCATATGTCGCTGTGGCTGCGGCACATGAAGAAAATCCACCTCACAGAGATGTGGAGTTGGAAAAGGGAGGCCCTCACAGACGCCCCTGAAAGGGTCTTGGGGACCCACAGGGGTCCTCGGACCACACTTTGAGAACTGCTGCCCGAGTGTGGCCTCCCAGCTCAGGGATGCAACAGAGTGAGAAATGACCCTCAGACCGCCGGCTCCCAAGCTCACACGCCACCCCGTGGCCCCTCGGCTCCCAAGCTCACACGCCACCCCGTGGCCCCTCGGCTC
>NC_060279.1:90291053-90330986 GCF_021613505.1 Equus quagga | reverse complement strand
GCCCCTCGGCTCCCAAGCTCACACGCCACCCCGTGGCCCCTCGGCTCTGGCACACGACCTCCGGCGGGAACTCACCTCTCCATTGAGGTAGATGAGGTCGAAGGCGTACAGACACACCTGCACCTGTATCTCCGCGGCGTCCACCTCCTGGATGGGGCAGGAGACCAGGAGGGGGGAAGCTGAGGCCCGGCCCGTCGTGCCTGAGGCAGACACCACGGTCACCTTGCACTCTCCCCTTATGCCCAGCTAACAGGTCGCACACCTGTGAGGGTGGCCATGCTGAATCATGATGGCTCTCAGCCAACCCCAACCACCTCACTCCCCTGTTCCGTATTTGCTCTCCTGCCCTCTCCTGCAGCTAATGGTGGTGACCTGATACAATCCTGGCCCACAAGAGCAAAGTTCACTGTGGGGCAGGTTGTGGGGGCTCCTGGAACAGACCTTTCAGAGAAAAACATAGAGACATAGGAAAAGGACTCTTCCTCGCTTCCTACTTTGCATGCTGGGATGAGAACACAATGGCTGGAGCAGTGGCAGCCGTACTGCCAAAGGCTGAGAGAAAGGCATCCCCACTGACACTGTCCTTCTGGGGACGGCAGGACTGGGAGCATGAGGGAGTGTGGGCCATGGCAGGGGGTGGACGGGGGCTGAGGCTACCTTGCGCTTGCGGGTGGTGAGCACTTGGAATGGCTGGATCTGCTTCTTTTCCCGGTCCCAGGCCACGGCTTCAGTGTCCAGGATGAAGGACGTGACTGACGGGAGTTTAATCTGAAAGGTGAAGGGGGAGACCCAGGGCTGATGAGACGTGGGGGACGAGGCCAAAAGACAGGCTCAAGGAAACAAACTCCCTTTTCCTTCTTCTGCAGTTTTGTTTGTTTTTTTTTAATTTATTCTTTTTCAACATAGGCAATTCTTTATTAATGAGTTTGTTTTTCCTTTGGAGGAAGATTAGCCCTGAGCTAACATCTGCTGCCAATCCTCCTTCTTTTGCTGAGGAACACCGGTCCTGAGCTCACATCCGTGCCCATCTTCCTCTACTTTATATGTGGGACGTCTGCCACAGCATGGCCTGACAAGCAGTGTGTAGGTCCGCAGCCGGGATCCGAATCGGTGAACCTGGGCTGCTGACTTAGCCACTGCGCCACTTGGCTGGCCCCCTTCTGCTCTTGAAATCCACAGACGAACTGATGCCATCCTCCACGAGACACAGATGAACACAGATCCTCTTTTCTATTCCCCACTGAGAGAGGAGAAAGTAAACTTTTCTGAGGGCTCACCATTTGGTCCCACAAGCTGGAAACCCAGGAGCCTTTGTCATCTTCCTCCCACGTCACACTCACTTCCCCAGTGAACTTGTTGATTTCCCCTCTGAAGCCCTCCTAAGCTGTCCAGTGGCCACCACCTCACTGAGCCCGGTCCAGCCTAAGCCACACCATCTTACTGGTCCTCCTCCTACATGGACCCCGGCTAAGCCCTTCTCCTCACAGCAGTCAGCATGCTCTTGGCAAACCCCAAACCTGATCACGGTACATCCCTGCTAGCAAGCATCCCACAGCTCTCCACAGCTGTGGAGGTTCCCCCTGGTCAGCCCCCGGCCCTCCCTCAGCTCACCTGGCCCCCTCAGACTTGCTCTCTGCACCCCAACAAGCTAGCCAGTCTGTTTCTTGAATGGGCTGTGCCCCTCAAGTCGCTGGGCCTTTGCACATGCTCTTCACGCTAGCATGCCCATCCCCATCCTTCATCTCCACTGGGGAGACTTCTTTTCCCTCAGAGGAATGCCGTGCACAACCCCAGGGGGCACCACTCACACGGTATCCTGCGGCTGTGCACAGTGACGGCCCTGCTCCCCTGACACCAAGGGCAAGTCAAGTCTGACTGTTAGAAAGGCTCATAGGATGCTGGTCCTTGTCTTCGGAGCCCCGATCTCCATGTTCAACTCTAGAGGCAATGTCGGGACTCCCTGATGAAGACCTGCCTGCCCTGCCGTCTGTGTCACAACCTGTCTCCAGCACAGAATCGGCACAGAGCAGACACCCAATAAATACTGGCTGAGTGAACGAGTGAAAGAAGCCAGAAGTAAAAGACTCCGGACTGTATGAAACCACTTACCTGAAGCTCCAGAACCGGCAGAACCTACCTGTGGCTACAAAGAAGGGGTGTGTCTCTGAGACGGATGGGCTGGGGCAGAGGAGACGGCCTGGCTGGCAGGCGGCACGAGGAAACATCTCAGAGTGATGACAGTATGGAAATGTGTCATGTGTTGATCACGTGGGTGTAAAAGTTTGTCAAAACTCATCAACCTGTACCCTCTACACTTAGAAACTTTTACGGAAATTACACCTTAAAAAATTAATTTGAAAAAAAAATAGGGGCCAGCCTGTTGGCACAGTGCTTAAGTTCATGAGCTCCACTTTGGCATCCCAGGGTTCACCAGTTCGGAGTCACGGCACAGACCTGGGCACTGCTCATCAAACCACACTGTGGCAGCGTCCCACATACAAAATAGAGGAAGATGGGCAGAGATGTCAGCTCAGTGACAATCCTCCTCAGCAAAAAGAGGAAGACTGGGAATGGATGTTTGCTTGGGGCCAATCTTCCTCACCAAAAAAGAAAAAAGAAAAAAAAGTGCTTGGCACTTAACAGGAGTTCCACTAATGCCCACACTGTCCTGTCACTTCTGTGCTCGGGGCTCCAGGGAAGAGCCAATTTCCTAATTAATTAGGGCAGGCAAGGAGAAGGGCTCTGAGAGAGGACTCCTAAAACAGGAGCAGAGATGCCCCCCGCTCCAGGGCCCTCGAGGCCCAGTCCTACTTTGAGGGAGGGGCCGATGTGCAGGCTGCCTCCCTCCGTCCTTGTCCCCACCACTCCTCCCGCCGGAGAGTGAGACGCTGGCTTTCCCAGCCTCCCAGGGTGGCCACGGTGCCCAGTGCTGAAGGGTGACCCCCAAACTGGAGTCAGCCAGGGGTGCTGGGAGGCATCTGAGAAAGCGCCGACTTTCCTCACGGGAGGGGACAGAAGCTGGAACCCTTCCCCACCTGTCTTTCTGTCTGGACGTGTGGCAGCTATCGGCAACCATCAGGGATAGGCACTGGGATGAAAAGCCAAGCAGCCAAGAACAGCAGAGGACAGAGACAGAAACGAGCTGGCCCAGGACACAGTGCACAGCTGAGCCAGCCTCGGGCCGCGCTTCCAGATTTCATTGAGAAAAAATACCATCGGCTTGAGCCTCTGCGAGTCAGGTGCTCCGTTATTTGCAGCCAAACGCACTCCGATTTCCTTGCAATAAAGCCCCAGTGCACCGAGCTGGCCGGGATGGGCCTCGGTTCTCTGTGCCAGTGACCACAGCCCCGTGTGAGCAAGGCGGTGGCAGACGCTCACCTTGGGGATGCGGCTGATGACGTCGGGGTACTTTCCGGTATTGTCCTCCTGATTCCTGCTGAAGATTTTCACCTCCCCGCCTTCCAGGACATGGATCTGGGACAGCGATAGGGCAGAGGAGATCACAGTTCAGTCCACCCCAGGCAGCCCCTCCTTTCTCTTCTGACCCCACTTTCACTGGCAGAAGGTTCCAGAAGCTCTGGAGGAGGAACTGGGGCAGGGACTGGAATGAATCATCTCCTTGATTCCAAAGCACCTCCCACCGCAGTGTGTGGGAGCCCTTGCCGTCTTTTTCTTCATCATCCCAGTCCCCACTGCTCTCCCCCTCTAAGCACAAGTGTCTTGCTATGTATCTATTTGTTGATTTGCCTGGATGTGGCTATGTGGTACATGTCATTCCGGTTTTCACTGCTAATTGACTTATTTTACTACAGTCTGCTCAGAGTCCTGCAGCAGAGCTACACACATGCCACCTTACATGTAGGTTTTCTCAAGAAGTCACTGTGTGTCTATGATACAAAATACATGACTTAAAAAATACATACATATACTTTTAAATCACTGTTGCTACTGTAAATCATTTTATTTCTTATTTTTTCCCCAGCACTGTATTTTGAAGGTCCATCTACACGCTAAGTGTGCACTGAACCCCTGGTTGTGATTGTCGCCAAGCACTGCAGGTGGCCCTGCCGCTTCCCTATCCATCCGTAGGCGATGACACCGAGACGGCCCCGGCTTCCCGCCAGGACGGAAGAGCCACAACAGGCATCGTCACAGACCCAACCGAGATGTCTCCAGGACAGGGTCGCAGGACACGTGCTCATCTGACTGCACTGCGGGTTACGGGGGGTCTGTTGTAATCAGCACACCCACCAGGAGCACACAAGCAGGCCCGATACTTCTTGAGCTCCCACTGCCATGGGTCAGGAATTTTGACGATTTTATCAAAAAAGACTGATCTTCAGACAAGCCAGTGAGGTGATTATCATTGCACCCACCGCACAGAGGTGGGGACTGAAGCCCTGAGGGGTGTGCGAGGCCAGACAGGCAGTCCACGGCAGAAGCCGGCTCTGAGCTCCGTCTGGCCAACACCACGCCCCTGCTCCAGCCCGTTCCTTTCTGCCGAAGGGATGTGTGTGTCCCCCCGTACCTGCGCCCTCTGCCCATCGTATTTGTACTCGCAGGTGAAGGCTGCCTCCTCGAAGCGTTTCAGGACCTCACTGACGCCCCGGGTGGGGTGTGCCAACATTGGTTTCAGGGGGACCCCTGGGAAGGGAGGAGAGAGAGTGAGTTTGGTAGTCTGGGGGTGGAGGGAAGGCAATAAACAAGAGAGGGAGTGTGGCAGGGACTGAGGACCACGCAGACTTCCAAATGCACACAGAAGTGACGTGCGCCGCGTCTGGCTCACATCATCACTGGGGATTGGGCCGTCCCTTCCCCCTTTCCCTCTTCTTGCAATCTAAAACAGAGACGTGAGCCATCTCTGACCATGCACCTTAGGGTGACAACCTCGGAAGGACCAAGTGATGAGATGGAAGGAACTTGGGCCCCTGGGGATCCCTGAGTGCAGCCGCGTGATCTCCCTGCCTGCCTTTCACTCTGACACGCAAGAGAGAGACTGTCGGGCCGACCCACTGCCTTCTGGGGTATCGCAATACAGCCGCTTCAACTGCATCCTGTTTAATACAGAAGAGGACCTCCAAGGAGACGAGGAATGGCCCTTCGCACCAGGGAACAGGACTCGGTTTTGGTGGAGAGGATTCTGCAGCTCTTAGAGGGGGCCCTCCTCCTAGTGGGCACCCTCACAGCCACCCTGGAGGGCAGAAGCCAAGGCCAGGAGGAGGGAATGGAGCCTGGGAGGACCAGCCCTCGGCTCCCAGGGCCCAGGAGCCAGCTCTGCCCAGGGGGAGGCTGTGGTCACACTCCCGAGGGCCCCGTGACAGGCCTGTACCTGGGCTCAGCCTGCAGTGCTCCGGGAGGCGTTCCAGGCCATGCTCCAGCAGCACGGGGACGATCCGGTCCAGGTCGGGCACCTCACTGGAGTGGGGAGGGGGCAAGAACAAGGTGGGAGGTGTCTTTCCAGAATTCTGCTCTGTGGCTGCACGATCCGCCTCTGCCTGTCTGTCACCTTGTCCCCGGGTCTGCTCCCGCCATCCCTGACTCCTCTCGTCACCCTGTCCCTGGCCGTCTCTGTCAGGGTCCTCCCATGATCTCACTGTACATCACTCAACTCTGTCTCCCTTGGTCTGGGCCTGCCGTCAGCCCTCAGTGTCATCATGAGACGAGCGACTCTCCACCTGGGCTACACATCAGACACACCCACAGGTGCGTTTAAAAAAAAATAAAGGTCTTTCTTCAAGGCCAGGCTCGGCCTCCAGAGATTCTGATTTAAGGGGCCTGGGGCAGGCTTCAGAGCCACAGTTGGTGGATCCCCACACTGGTGGATCCTCACGCGCAGGCAGAGTTGAGGCCACTGCCCTGACCAGGGGGCTCTGCAGGGCTTTCCCACGGCCGTGTGCCCAGCACCCAGGGCGGGCCTGGCTGGAGCGGGTGCTCTGTGGCTATCTGTGGAGTTGCTCACAGGCCCTCTGGCCGAAGACGCTCTCTCTGGGCAGTCACCCTCTTGCCACTGGCCAGGTCCCTCCACATGGCTCTCTCTAGAGCCCTCACCATCACGCCATGGATATCCTCCCCGTGACTGTCACGACCCCTCACGTGCGTCAGTCGCTAGCCCCTCCCAGGGTCTCTCAAGGCCTTTCCACACGTGCAGTCCTGTCTGGAACTCAGGAGCCTCTGGATGCTGCTGCTGTCCCCTGCTGGCAGTGTCTCTGCCTCTCCCTGTCCCTGCATCACTGACCCTTCACCGTTCGCCACCTTCCTGATCTCTGTCACCATCCCAATCCCCAGCACCAGTCTTGTCTAGGTCACCACCCAGTGCTCCATCACTGGCCCATGACGGTCAGTAAAACTGGTCAGTCATTGGCCCCTCCCACATCACCCATCACCCCTCATGCCCCGCCCCCTGCCCCCCACATCACCCCGGCCCCTCATGCCCCACTCACTGCCTCCCCGCATCACCCATCAACCCTCATGCCCCACCCCCTGCCCCCCACATCACCCAGAGCCCCTTGTGCCCCGCCCACTGACCCCCCACATCACCCCTGGTCCCTCATGCCCTGCCCACTACCTCCCCACATCACCCATCACCCCTTATGCCCCGCCCACTGACCCCCCACATCACCCCTGGTCCCTGGCACTGAGCCCACTGCCCCTCTGGCTCCCCCCGCCCCTCTCGCTCTGCCCAGGGCCCCTGGAACTCACCAGAACGTCTGCTTCAGGATCATGCCTTGCTCCTCCAGCCATGTTTTTCTGGCCTCTGGTGTCTTGCCCTTCCCAGCATCCACCACGGCCGGGGGGAATTCTAAGACAAGACCCACCAGAAGAGGCTTTGGGATGGACTCAATCCCCTCAGCCGCCCCAGGGTCCAGTGGTGGCGTGTTGTAAACTCGGCTGCTGAGGACGCTTGCCTCAAAGAGCAGCCTGGAGCGACAGTGGGAGGCGGGAGCCCCGTGGGGGAGGGGTGGGCGTGGACTTCTGAAAGGGAAGAGGCAGCACAGGGACCAACAGGGGGCTCACCTTGGCCTGGGGGTGTGAGGCTCACGGCCTGGGCCAGGGCAGCCAACACCGACTGCTCTGCCAGCCCGAGGCGCAGCCGTCCACTCAGGGCCCTGGGGAGAGAGCGGGCGAGGGGGCGTGGGCTTGTCTGCACCTGCCTCATCTTGCCCTCCACACCTGCTTCCGCCTCCTCCCGTCTCCCCCACCTCCACCTTCTGCAGACCTTCTCCGCAAAACCAGAACAACCTCCAGAGTCGGAGGGACCCAAGAGATCACACAGCCCCACTTAACAGATGAGGAAACCAAGGCCAGCCAGTAACAATCACGACGACAGGGTTTCCTGGTAGCAGAACCAGGGGCCTCTCATCTCAGCTGCCCTTTGAGAAAGCAGCGAACTCAGGGAGGGCGAGCAGGGGCAGAGCCGGGCCTGGAACCTGAACACAGCTGCCCCGGTGGTGCCAGGGTGTGATGGTCAAGAACCTGTCCTGGCACGGGCCTTGCTTTGAGCCAGTGACCTTGGGCAGGAGGCTTAACCTTCCTGTACCTCCACCTCCCCTCTGTAAACAGGGAGAGGCTGACAGGGCCGACCCTGCAGAGCTGGAGGGAGGAACTGACGGGATAAAACATGGGGCACGGGGCAGGGCACCCAAACATGTCCCACGATGTGAGCTGTCCATGGTTTTGTCTTCACTGTCACGGCAACCACCTGGCTCTGGAGCTGTCCCGCCTGGCTCAGGCCATGGCAGACATCACTGATCAATCCTGGCACTCTACTCCAGGACCCCTCTCCAGGCAGCAGTACCAGGAACAGGAGCCGGCCCACGGAAGGAAACCCATGCTCCTTGTCCCGCCTTCAGGACCTGGGCCCCTCACCACACTGTCCTCATCTAAGGGCGGTCAGGGCACCTGTGCAGATTCCAGCTGCCGGTCCCTCCCGGGCCCACTCACCTGGCGATGAACCGGGCTTCTGAGTGGCGGCAGGCAACAAAGAGGCCTTTGATGACATCCATCTTCTTGGTTGTGGACTGAAGAGGAGCGGAGAGAGCAGTTGGTGCTGGGGGTGAAGGGAGGGCCCCCACCTCCTCCCAGCCATCCCAGCTGCCTAGGAGCTGCCACCCTTGGGCCCCCCACCCCTGCTTCCAGAGCAGCAAGAAGGAAAGGAAGCTCTGGAACCACAGGAGGGACTGAAGCCATCAGCACCACAGTCTAACCGGAAGCCTTCTTGCCCCACGCATGGCTCTGAGCCCCGAGATGCAGAGCGGCGGGTCTGGGGCCCTGGGGGGAGCCGCCCTGCCCACTCACAGCGCTGCCAGCGAGCCGGGCGATGTCCTGGAACTTGGTGAAGACCCCAGAGGCGGTGAGGGCAGGCGGGGGAAGCATGAGCCTCTGTGTGCTGCGGCTGCTCTCGGCCACCAGCCCCACGTCGCCCTTCTCGGCAGCCTCAGCCCGGACAGACTCAAGCTGCCGACCTTGGGGGGCAGAGAGAGCGGCGTGGGGCGGGGGAGCGGGAGCGTGGCTGCTGCGTGGCTCCCATCTAGCCCGGATGCATTTTCTTGGGCTACGTGTGCTCCAGGGGGTGCCCCTCGACTTCCCCTTTCCTAATGCTCACCCACTGGGTGAAACGGCTCCTTAAATATCTGCTCCAGTCACGTCAGGTCTAAGAGGCCTAATGGACGTTCACACAGAGGAAAGTAAGCCTTTGGATGAACACGTCTACACTAGGAGAGATGTCACGGGGGTGGTGCTGGCGGTGTATAGACAGGATTTAAAGCCATGGGGTGGGAAGAAGTCACCAGGGGAGCGAGTGTAGACAGAGAAGGTGGCCAAGTGACCCCTGCCTGTGCCCTAGCTGGTCACTAACACCCACTGGCAGTGATCAATAGGCCTTTGCTTGTTTTTTTGTTATTCCGTCTCCTTGAAGTCACAATTTAAACACGTGGGATGTGTTCTGCCTTACTTATTGTCCAGACTGGGTCCTGTGGGCACCCCTGACTGTAAGCGCAAAACCATAGACATGGCCTCAGCCCCACGGCACCGCTGGGCACAGAAACGAGCATCGGCAGCCGCCTACTCGCAGCTTCTTAGTACGTGAGAAAAAGAACCCTTCTCTGCTTCAGCCAGCATAGTTGGGTTTTCTGTTGCCTGCTGTGGAAAGTATTCCTAATGGACACAGTTCACAGTGGGTCTGTATGATGTCAGAGCCTAATGGATGCACCTGGAGTGAATGAGCGGAGGATGTGAGCCTCATCTCTGGCTCTGAGGGCCCACAACTCTTTTCTGTCCCCCAGCCAATCTTTCTCAGTCACTCTGTCCATTCATAAAACCCTCGAACCCCCACTTCCTTAAATGCTGGTGTTCCCCAGGTTCCACCCTGAGCACCCCCATCCTCCCTGACCACCCTCTCTGGGCCAATGAGAGCTCGCCAGTGTGTCTATCACCCCTCCTCAGCTGAGGCTCCCAGATCTCAGCCTTTGATCCAGATCCACCAAGCTTCAGACCCACGTATTTCCCAATTTCCTGGATGGCCCACAGATACAGGCTGCTCACACCTGGTCCCAAGCTGAAAGGATAAACCTCCCCTGAATGTGCCTGCCCCTCCCCAGGGTTGTGTCCTGGTGATGGCTCCATCATCCACTGAGTCACCGAGTGAGATCGCAGGGCATTCTTCGCACCTCATCTGTCCCGCTGACCCCAAACCCAGCAGGTCCTTCCTGACCCCGTCTCTCGGGGCCTCTGCCCTCTACAGCCCTGGCCCCAGCTCCTCCTGCCCTTCGACTTTTGCCCCAGCCTCCTGGTTTCCCATCTGTCTTCCACATGGGTCCAGAACTGCCCCTGCCCCTCGCCTGCTCACAATTCTTCCATGGCTCCCAACACCCTCACGATAAACATCAGTACTCAAGGCTGTGGCAGGCCGGCCCCGCCCACA
Organism: Equus quagga; assembly: GCF_021613505.1. Classification (NCBI taxonomy): domain Eukaryota; kingdom Metazoa; phylum Chordata; class Mammalia; order Perissodactyla; family Equidae; genus Equus; species Equus quagga. The sequence continues at coordinate 90,321,067 of NC_060279.1, read as the reverse complement.
CCACCGGCCTCTCCAAAAGCACTGGGATTCGGCTCCTGCAGGTCGCTGGACCTCCCCACATTCTGTTCTTTCTTCATGTCCCCTCCTGGTCTACTGGTTGAAGTCCATCAGGACCCCTGCTATGCCCAACCCTCAATCCCAGCCCCCAAATCCTGCTCCTTTGCCTGTGGCATCTTTCCCCAGCCCCTCCTCTCCATCCCACAGCAGGCCCGGGCCTCCCTCCCCTGAACCACTGCCCCCTCACCCCCCTGCCAATCTGCCCCATTAGGTTCTCCCCCTGTCGGCCTCTCTCCCCCACTCTCCCCGTTCAGAGCCCTCTCCATCCTCTCTCAGGTCCTCCCCACCCCTCCACTTTCTCCTCTCCTGTTGGAACTCCCGCCACAGCCCCTTACCTGTGGCCTGCGCCACGGCCTTGAGAAGGATGCCGTCCCCGATGCCAAGCTCCAGGCCCTGCTGGGGTGGCCCAAGGCGGTTGAGGCTGAGGTAGAGGATGGGGAGCAGGTCTGGGGGTGACAGGGCCACCACGGAGCGCAGCAAGTTGCTCAGCGTCTCCACCATCCGGAGCCTGGAGGAGGGCAAGGGGTGGGACCACCTGGTATTTCAGAGTCGAAGTCGGGGGGAGGGGGATGAAGGCAACCCAAGAAAGAAGAAGAGGAAACAGCTCAAGTCCAGGCCCAGGCGTGTGACCTGAGCCACAGGCACATTCACAGACTGTCAGTGGGAGAGCAACTCGGCTTGACAGTAACAGTGAAAACGGAGATGACCCTCCACAGAGAAGTGGTAGCTAACACGTATGTAGCATCTTCGAGGCGCCTGGCGCTGATTTTAGACACTCTGTGTGCTTTAACTCACTGAATTCTCATGGCTCCCCTCCAAGCTAGACACTAATACTATTCCTATTTTACAGAGCAAGAAACTGAGGCACAGAAAGGTTATATAACTTCCCCAAGGTTGCAGAGCTAGGAAGTGTCAAGCTGAGATGGGAACCAAGGCCGTCTGCTCAAGGACCCGGGCCCCCAGCCACCAAGCTGGGCTGCCTCTGAAAGTAAGATAATGTTTCTGTCTGTGTCGTAGAAATGGTGAAAACGTCTGGGTTTGTTGTTGACACACTCAGATGCAGAGGGCCTAAATGAAAAGAGAAGCTATGTCTTTCTTATAGAAGAGGCCCAATTAACAAACGGAGAAGAAATGAGACAAACACTAAACCACCCCGGGCAGACACCACAGGCTTAACTGTTACAGGGAAACCCACACTGGGTCCTACAGTACGTGGATTGCATCTCCCCAAAATGCAGGTCCACCCAGAGCCTCAGAACGTGGGCTTCTTTGTAAATAGGGTCTTAGCAGGTATAATTAAGGTAAGGACCAAAATAAGATCATGTTAGATTAGGGAAGTCCTAAAAACAGTAAGAGTGTCCTTATAAAATACAGTTGTGGCTGGATTAACAATGGGGATACATGCCGAGAAACACATCATTAGGCAAGTTTGTCGCTGTGCAAATCGCATAGGGAGTATTTACACAAACCTAGGCTACATGGAGCTAATCTTATGGGCCCACCATCCTACATGTAGTCTGTTGTTGACCGAAACGTTGTTATGTGATGCATGACTGTACCAAAAAAACACAGAGAGAGACACAGAGAAGGCGGCAATGTGAATATGGAAGCAGAGATTGGAGTGATGTGTCCACAAGCCAAGGATTACTGGCACCCAACAGAAGCCAGGAGAGAGGCAAGGGCCACACCTTTCCTCAGAGCCTCGAGAAGGAACCGACCCTGCCCGCATCTTGATTTTGGACTTTCTGGCCACCGGAACCTAAGAGGAAAACTGCTGTTTTCAGCCACTGACTTTACAGTTCTTTGTTCCGGCAGCCCCAGGACACTAACACAGATGCTAAAATCAGTGGGCCAAAGTCTGAGGAGAAATAGGGGCCTTGCAGAGACTCAGAGAGAATCCCCACAAGGCACCTATTAATCGGAAAGGGAAAAACAGCAACCACACAGTGAAGACGCCTGGTAGACCGCTCTGCAGCCACGTAACCAGGAATGAGAGCGGAGGCAGCACGTGCCCCCGCAGGAGACAGAGAGTGAGCGTCACCTGTGTGCCCCTCCTGACGGAAGACACAGCACCCGAATCAATTCCCGAGGAAGCATGAGACAGACCCAGGCTCAGAGACACTCTACAAGATCGCTGGACTCTCCAACAGCGTGGAGGTGATGAAGGACCGAGACAGACGGGGGACGTGTCTGAGATGAAGGAGACGAAGGAGACAGATGACCAAACGTGCGGGTGGGGGATGCTGGATGGATCTTGGCCCAGCGGAAAGGATGCAAACGGGAAAACTGGCAAAATGCAGATGGAGCCTGCAGATCACCTGAGAGAGCGCGCTACTGTCAGCGTCCTGGTTTGGTACCTAGCCTGTGCTGCTGTAAGAAGTTAACATCAGGGGAAGCTGGTCACGGGTATACGGGGACTCTCTGTACCATTTATGCAATTTTTCTCTAAGTCTAACATGATTTCCAAAAAATTTTCAAAAATTATAAAACCCTCTGATTTTAGATTATGTGGTTTGGAGAGTCACCTGCAGTTCTCTTGAATTAAGTGATTTCTGACAGTTTCTGCTGAAACTAAACACCACGCTGTGTTTTTTTGTTTTTTTGGGTTTTTTTGAGGAAGATTAGCTCTGGGCTAATACATGCCGCCAATCCTCCTCTTTTTGCTGAGAAAGACTGGCCCTGAGCTAATATCCGTGCCCATCTTTCTCTACTTTATATGTGGGATGCCTGACACAGCATGGCTTGCCAAGCGATACCACGTCTACACCTGGGATCCGAACCGGGGAACCCCGGGCCATCGAAGCAGAACACGCACACTTAACTGCTGCGCCACCGGGCCGGCCCCTGTGTGTTACTTTTTCATCTCACTGTTCTCACTCCAAACTTGAGATGTGTGACCTTCACTTTACTCATGAGAGACAGAAGTTCAGCCCACAGTCACACAGCCAGGACACAGCAGAGCTGGGCTCATCCCACTCTCAGACCTGTCTGTCCCCCATGGCAGGGCTTTGGCTAACCCAGTCCTCATCTGCAGCTGCCCACTGGCGGGCCTCCAAGCCCCTCGGCCTGGCATTCAAGGCCCTTCCTGTGCCCTCTGTGACCTGCGATTCCATGGTGGGGTTTACACCCCAGGGGAGGTTCTTCCCCTGTTCACAAAGACACACGTTTATAAGAAGAAAGTGTTGGTTAGAGCCTAAACGCTCCACCGACATGGGGCAACTGAAAGTGACGTGATGCGTGAACGTGAAGGAACACTCTGGAACAGGGGAAACCAGCTGAGATCTGCTGAAACCCACACGATGGAGAGACCTTCTGGAAACAGCATGACGGGGGAAGCAGGAGGCAGGACAAGGTGGGCCCCGCAACAATGCTGACATAAACTACACCCCGGGGGGGCGGGCGCTGGGCTGGGGAGGACGGAACAGAGTGGGGATGGGGCAGCAAGGGCAGGACCGGTCCTCACAGCCTTGAGCCAGGGCAGCCTAGAGCAGGCGGGACTGCAGGGCCCCGAGGGGAAAGTGCTGGGACAAGAGCGGAGCGGCTCTCGCCGGAACCAGACCCGGATTTCCTCTCAGGGACACTGGGGAACATCGGCAAGGTGTGGTTGCTTCTGATGACTGAGGGTTGATTAGGGCCCTGCCACCAGGTGGAGGCTGTTCTCCGACCCAGGAATCTGGGCTGCCCCGCACCCACCCACCCGTCCTCTCTGACCAAAAGAACGAGGCAGAAAGGACGGTGTGGGCCGTCCAGGCCTCGCGAGGACCGGCAGCCCCTCTCATGGCCACGCCCGCAGTCCATGATCACGAGCATGAGGCTGAGGCGAAAGAGGAGACGCGGAAAGGATCAGGCAGCCCAGGGCACAGAGACCGCTGAGCAAGGGACAGAGCGGAAGGGCACCCGCCCCGCCTGCCCCTGCTCCGCCCAGCCAGCCTCATCACCTACCGCGCAGAAACCTCCTCGATCTTCTCGAACGTCCGGGCCACCGCCAGATAAGGGACCCTGGGGAAGGGAAAGAGACAGGAGGGCAGTGTGTGCATCCCAGGCGGTCCCTCCATCCCCCTGCCTCTCCACACCCTCCTGGGGCCAGCCCTGCTAAGGCCCAAATGCATGCACGTGACCCTGCCCGCCTCCAGGGCTTTCTCCCTGTCCCTTTCCACACTGCCAATGGCGTCCCCAACACACAGAAGGAGAGACGCGACAGTGTCCTCGATTGAGGCCTCGGTCAGAGGGCCTCCCCAGGACAGGGACTGGAGTGAGACCGTCCCGGGGGAGAAGCTCACTTCTGGCCCGGCTTCCAGCAGGCGTCTTCAACGGGATGGTAGTTGTTCTTGGCAGGATTGTAGCTGGGAGGGTCCAGGGGTCTGTTGGGGCGAAGGGAGGTGAGACCGGGTAGATGCCTGGGTCAAGGAGAAGTCATTCCTCCAATTTACTGAGCGCCTCCTGTGCGCCAGGCACTGTCCTAGGCCCACGGGCACAGAAGGGAGTGAAAACCAAGTTTACTAACCTGGAGCTCACAGTCTAGGGGGAGAGTCAAAAAAAACCCAACATATAAACAAATAAATAATTTTAGATATTAAAAAATATTTTGAGGGCCAGCCCGGTGGCACAGTGGTTAAGTGCACACGTTCCACTTCTCGGCGGCCTGGGGTTCACCAGTTCGGATCCCGGGTGTGGACATGGCACTGCTTGGCAAAAGCCATGCTGTGGTAGGTGTCCCACATATAACGCAGAGGAAGATGGGCACGGATGTTAGCTCAGGGCCAGTCTTCCTCAGCAAAAAGAGGAGGATTGGCAGCAGATGTCAGCTCAGGGCTAATCTTCCTCAAAAAAAAAAATTTTTTTTGGAAAAGAAAATGAAACCAAGTAGAGGGAAAAGGCAGGAGAGGATGTGCTCCTTCAGAGGATGGTTGGGGAAGGCCTAAGGGGAGCCTTTGGGCAGAATGAGGTAGGGGGTGAGCAGAGTGGGTATCAGAATGAAGAGCATTCCAGGCAGGGGGAACAGCAAGTGAAGTAGAGACACACTTGACACATCTGAGGAACAGAGAAGGGGTCAGCGCAGCTGGAGTGAAGCAGCACGCTCTGACTGGTTTTTAGAGTCCACTCTAAGAGCCAAAGACCCCTGTGGGCCACTCAGCCAAGCCCTCCCACACTCATTTGGGTGTAGCAGCAGGAGGAGGGTACAGTGGCTGGGTGTCACCAAGTGCCAGGCACTGTGCTACAAGCACTGCGTCAGTTAGCAATCAGCCCTACAGGAAGGGACTCTTGTAACCGTGTTTTGCAGATAAGGAAACTGGGGCACAGAGAGGTTAAGAATCTCGCCCATAGTCACACAGCTAGTAAGAAGCAGGGCTCCAGAGCGTATGTTCTAACGCTCCCCATCATAAAGGCCTCTGGAAATGGTGCACCCTGACCCTGTTAGAGCCACCACAGTCCAGACTCTGCAGTCACCCATCTGGTGCAAAGCCCTGCTCCACCCCTGCCCAGCTGTGCCACCCTGAGGAAGCGGCTTCTCCTCTCTGAACAGTGTGTCCCTCTGTCCAGTGGAGCTGCCAGGAGTCCGACAGCAACATGCTGTGTGGAGGGCTGAGTAAGAAATCATGGGGAAGGCTCCCGCTCCTCGGCACACTTTGTGGGGTGCATTTATCAAACACCGACTCTCCAGGTCAGGCCTGTATCTGTACCAAAACCAGGGGGGCCTGCGGCCGGGGGAGAAGCCTCCGGACTTTTTTCAGCGCTTCAGCTGATTCTGACGCATGGACAGGGCTGTGGGTGGCCGAGCGGGACGAAGTGTGTGCTGGGGCTGTGCACACTGAGCTGCGTGGGCTCAGCACTTAACGAGAAGCTTAATAAAGTTGTTTCTATCATTATCAAAAGAGGAAGCAAAGCGTGGAGCGTGAGAAGTTTGAGGGCCGGACTGCCTGGCTTGAAGCCCAACTCTGCCACACTCCCCATGTGTGACCTAGGCAAGGCACTGAAATCAAATGATGATAATAGTATCGAGTGCAAGTTGCAGGGCTTGGCCAAGGCCAGACCTTGGTCTTAATGCGTCAGACCCTCAGGAGGAAACCGGCGTGAAGGCTGAGCGGCTTCCCCGAGGTCACGTGGTGGCAGCCGGGATCTCTGACCACCCCACAATACGGTCCTGCCTCCAGGCCTCACTCTTCTCATCTGTGAAATGGGGGTACCAGCAGGATCTACACACAGGGGGCCGTGAGGATCCAACGCCTGAGGATACGGAAGCACACTGCTTGGTGCCTGGCACACAGTTAAGAGTGGGTGAAAGTGGGTGCTGTCTGTCATTGCTAGGTCCCCATTTTAAAGGTGAGCAAATGGGAGGCCCTGAAGGGTTGCATGTCTCCAGGAAGCAGCCATCAGAGAGGGAGGAGTGATCAGGCTGGGAATAGTGTAAGAAAAACGGTCACGGGGACAGCCCTGTGGCCTAGCAATAAAATCTGGCACACTCCACTTGGGCAGCCCAGGTTTAGTTCCCGGTTGCAAACCTACACCGCTCGTCAGCAGCCATGCTGTGACAGTGACCCACACACAAAATAATAGAGGAAGATGGGCACAGAAGTTAGCTCAGGGCAAACCTTCCTCAGCAAAAAGAGGAAGATTGGCAACAAACGTTAGTTCAGGGCCAATCTCCTTCAGGAAAAAAAAAAAAAAAGTTGGTCATAGTATCACATGAAATAAAAGGCAAGACATGAAACTTTAGGTACATACAGTAGGACACAGATTTGTTAGAGAAACTTATTTATAAATATATAAGCACAGACACATACCCAGGAGGCAAGACGGTGCACTGCTGAAGAAAGAGCACAGGCTTAGGAATCAGAGGAACTTGGGTCCCAAGTCTGACCGTCCCCCTGCCTCCCTGTGTGACTGGGGGCAGCTGACCTAACCTCTCTGGGCTGACTGTTCCAATGTCTGTGAAATGCTAAAATACCTGCTTTCTCCACGGGACTACGGCAGGGACGAGGTAAGACAGCATAGAAGGAACCCGCAGCACCATATCCAACACACGGCAGGTGTCCACGGAAAGGAGCTCACTGTTCCTACAGCACAGGCACACGGCAGAACGGTGCCATTTAACCTCACTAATAAGGTCTCAACTGGGGTACAGAACTGACGTTAAGAATCCCCAAAACATTTTCATTCGAATAATTAAACCTTAATCACAGAATTTGAAAGCTGGAGGAATTTTTTGTGATTATCTGTCTCATTTTTGGAGGGCTAAAAAAAAATCAAAGAGATTTTGGATTCACTGCATCATTCTTTTCAATCCACTGTCCTTCCTCTCTACTCGACAGCAAAGACTGACTCACCCCTTGGTCTCCTCCTTTCTCAGGGCACCGGACCCCTCCTCTTCTTTCACTTCTTTTTTGACTGCAGGCTTCCGGGGGGCTGCGAATGAAGCCAGGAAGTTGTGGGTCTTTTCTCCTCCTGACGATCGCCCTCTGCCTCCCGCTCTCCCCCCAGCACAGCCCGGATGCTCGGGGAGAGGGGCGATGAGCCAGGAGAGACGGGTCAGACCTTCTAACCCGTGCCCCGGGGACTTAGCGCTCTCTGCAGAAAGACCCACTCACCTTGCCCTGCATGGCCCTGGGGAGCGGGGCGAGCAGAAACTCACCGAAGAAGCTGCTGAGCGTCTTGGGGGCTCTGGGAGGAGGCTGAGGCTGGTCCTCCTGCGGCTCCTGCTTCACGGCCCCCTCAGGCTCGGCAACGCTGTCCGTCGGGGCCTCTGCTTTTAAGCAGAGACATCAGATGGTGCACAAATGCTCTCGACCCTGAGACTTTATTTTCAACCCCCAGGTCATTTTGACCCTACAGATGGAAAACAGAACCAATTCCACCCTGTTCCTTTCTGTAAGTTTTGAGCCTCTCAGGCCTAACGCTTTTTCATCAGTAGTGACTAATGGAATTCCAGCATTTGGCCTGAAATTGGAGACTCACAAATAAATAGTGGTAAGAAGAAATCTCAGCACGATTAGAAGAAAATGTTCCCATTTCTCCTGCAGCGGCGGAAAATCAAATACGGGTCGGTATCCTAAAAATGTCCCCACAGTGCTGTTCACGACAGAGGAGTCTCACGGACACCCGACTGCAGGCGCTGTTCTGTGGCCTGGGAAGGTCCCTTTACCTCGAAAAGCCCCTAACTCAGCCTGGCCGTCTAACCTACTAAATTACTGCTCAGTTAATAACACTTACGACCTGTGATTTCTGAAAGATAAAAACATTTTGTTGGAAGATGACTGGCTCTTTCATTTTTTCCCCACTTGGATGGAGGAAAATATTAACAATAAAAACAATAGTAATAGGGCCAGCCCCAGAGGCCTAGTGGTTAAATTCGGCGTGCTCCGCTTCTGCAGCTAGGGTTCGGTTTCTGGGTGCAGACCTACACTGCTCGTCTGTCAGTGGCCATGCTGTGCTGGCGGCTCACGTACAAAAAGAGGAAGACTGGCAACAAATGTTAGCTCAGGGCAAATCTTCCTCAGCAAAAAAAAGAAAAAAAAAATAATAATATAACCTGTGATTCCTCCAGAATTCACATTTAAACAACACATTTGAGAACCTGTATCTTAGTAACTGTCCTCCAATGATGTCTGAAGCCAAACCCAAGGAGATGGGGCTGCAGAGAGGAAGAGGATCAGGAACTCACTGGAGTTCTCTGGGAGCTCTGGGGGCATCGTGGGCCGGTCCTTCTCTTCTACTTCCTTCCTTTTGGCCACTTCAGGCTCTGTGAGGCTTTCTGTCGGGGTCTCTGCTTCTGATGACAGACAGAAAAGTCAGATGGCTCCCAGGGACATCTCAACTCCCAAGACATCCCGCCCCCATGTGCTCTTTCCTGTGCCAATCACATGTGTCTGCAAGGTGATGGGAGGTGTGAGAACACGCTCCTGGCCAACCCCAAGCAGGGCGGGGACCTCTGAGGAAGTCCAACCCCATCGCTCACCAGTGCAGCTGAGAAATAGACACAAACAGCCTGTCTTTTCTTGCGAACTATGATTTTAGAATTATTCATCGCAAAACAGAATCAGAAAGGGTTCGAAATGCAAATAACTTGTTATAGATCAAAATAAAAAAAATTTTTTAAGTAACTGAAAAAAATCATACGTCTAGGGTAACAACAAAAACTGCATAAACTACTTGGGGAAAATTCGCCTTGGAAAGAAGCCACCCACCCCCAGGCCTCCAGGCCCCCAGACCCCGACAATGGCTAAAACGGCAGGATTCACAGCAAAATTTGCTACTGACTAAAAACCACCAATGGGAAATCACATGTCGACCAAATTCAAATCTGCCCTGGGAAAACTGAGCCTAAGGAGGACTTTTCATTAAGCAAATGGGCAGTGGCAACGGCTCGGACCTCATACTGGCCCCCAGCGATCAATGGGCCGGAGCATGCGTGCACCAAGAGGGGAATTCCCAGGGACCAGCAGGATCTTTCACACTCCTCAAGGGAAACTGGGGACATCTGTTGGACACTGTATGAACTCCCAGCTCAAGGTCTTAGTTTTCAGTATTAGATCCTATTCCTTGCAATCCCCAACACCATATTCCTGCAAAGCTGGGTTTTCTGTGGTGGCCTGTGCTAAGAACCAAGTACTGCCCATAAATCAACGTGGAACAGGAAATGGGGTGGCAGTCTTCACCCGGATTCCCAAGTCTGAGACAGTGAGCAGTGCCCAGGAGACATCCTACTAGGAAGTAATTGTGATTATTGAAGAAAAAGAATATTATTTTTCCTTCAGTGTATGAGTATTGTTTTCTCAAAACACCCAAGTTGCTGGAACATGAACAGTTGTTCGGACATAATATAATTACTTAAACAGAACTCTTGCAGTATTGGCCTGGGGTGCCAGGAAAAATTACTAGGATGCTAAGAATGCTGTGAAAGTTTGGGAACCTCTGCTTTCTGGGAAAATGGATAAGGAAAAAGAAACCATCTAGAGGAGAATACTTTCCATAAAATAAACATAAAAACAGAAGATAAACTTTGGAAACTACATATGAATTATGATGCCTGAATCAAGATGGCTAAGAAAATGCATTCCCAAACGCTTGCATACAAAAATTCCTGTGTCGGTGTGGGGGATTCTGACGGCCACGTCCGGATTCCCGGACACAGGCATCCATCAGTGGAGTCCTAACCTCCTGTCCTCTCAGACAGGCCCCCACACTTCCAGATGCCCCCCTCCCCCAACACACACATGCACACTCGCGCACACACACGTGCACACAATGCACACACAGCTCTCGGCCTGGTGCCTCACCGTCTTCCTCCTTCTTCCTCTTGGCTTCCCTGTCCTCGTCCTCGCTCTGATCTTCCAGGACATCCTGAATCGCCCGTTTAGGAAGCTGCTTCCGAGCTGGGAAGGCAAAGGGCTTGGTGTGGCTGACTGGCTGGCCTCCCTGCCCCCACCTCAGTGAGCTCAGGCCCACAGATGATGGGGCCTCTGAGAAGGCTCTGGGCCCCCTCCCCTTCCACCCCAAGGCAGGCCTCATCCTTCCAGCTCTGCTTTCTCTCGGCTGTGTGACCTTGGGCAGGTTACTTAATCTCTCTGTGCCTTGCTCTCCCACATCAGCAGAATGGAAACAATCCCCGGAAGCTATGACGAAACGTGCTCCACCCAGGACCCGAGTGTAGCAGATGCTTTCAGTGCCTGGCCTACGTCCCTAAGATCTCAGCATCAACGTGTGTCCCAGCTTTTCTAGGTCAACAGGCCCAGGGAGTAGCCTCACCCAGTGACTGCTGGGAGCTGATGCACAGACGCCCCTCTCCTCGCATCTCAGATCGATAATTCTGAGGCACACTCTTACGCTGATTCCCGGGGCTTCCTCAGAGAATTAGGCTCCAGCTGCCCCTGCCGTGGCTGGCCTGACAACACACCTATCACCGGCTGCCTGCCCTTCCCCAAGCACTGTCTGTGTTCTCTGCGCCCCCTGAAGAAGCAACTTGCACTTGAATCCTTATTTCAGAACTTCAGAGCCTGCTTCTAGAAGACTCCAAACTGAGAAACGAACACACGGCAAGGAATTGCTGTGACCACTTCCATCGTCATCTCTCACCTTCTCCCTGGGCTCCCGGCCCCGAGGACCTTCTACCAGCCGTGGCTGGCACTGTCCCTCCCCTCCTCAGAGGCCTCCCCCATTTCCCCAGGCCCCACGCCAGGATAAGGCCATTTGATACCTACCCTGTCCTACCTGATCTCTCTCCACCAGACCTTCTAATTCTAACTCTTCCCAAGCCACATAACCAAGTTTATTCTCCAACAGTACTGAATCGCTGTCGTTCCCACACACCAAACTGTGTCACACCTCTGGGCCTCTGCACATGCTGTGTAGCGGCCCTTTGGGATATAGCTCAGATGTCACTTCCTCTAAGAAGGATTCCCTGACACACACCTCCAGAGCCAATCTTGGCGTCAGCCCCGAGCAGCCAGCACGCCCTGAGCCACTCGGGTATTTCATCGTGACCACCTCTCCTGCAGGACTGAGCCGTCCCTTCCAGTGCACAGCCCCCCACGGTTCCCCACGGCAAAACCTCAGCTCTTCATCTAGCCTGCACGGCCCTTTGGGAGGCAGCCCCCACTCTCCCCTCTAGCTCCTCTCTCACCATGCACTATCCTCAAACTCTCTCTACTCCTCAAATCACATTTTATCGTCCAGAAACACTGAAGTGCACGGGATTCCCCACACCTGCCAGGTTGCTCCCACCTCGAGGCCTTTGCACACGCTGTTCTCGGCTGCAACACCTCCCACCCGCCCTGTCTCAACACAGCCAACCCGGACCCATTCCCATGCCTCGGCTGCGACGGCACCTCCCCCGGGCTGGCTCAACTCTGAGCCCCCACAGCACCCTGTTACCTCTGGTATTTCTTACACCAGCACCAGCCAACGGAAACACAGGTTTCCCCCGCTATCCAAAAGCTCACTGTACACGGCTTCGCTTTTACCAAAGACCTACATTCACTAAAGGAAAGAAATCCAAGGACTTCTGCTTTTACAAAAAAAGCGAAAATAGTGTTCAGCGTCGGTTTTGCAGGGAGCCATTACAGAAGCTAAGCAGTCACCCACACTGTCATATTTCAAGCCCTCCATCAGCCACTGACACGATGAACCTCAACCTTCCACATGGAGGGAGGCAGAGAAGAAGGCGAAGACGTTAGTGACCTGCCTGCCCTGATGGATTCAGACGATGATGAGATGTTAACAGACGACTCTCTGCCTCTCTCTCCTACACCCGTCTCCTGTACCTCCTGCCACCCCAACTTCCAACAACTCACTTTTTCTTACTTTCTTTTTCTTTTGGTGAGGAAGATTGGCCCTGAGCTAACATCTGTTGCCAATCTTTCTTTTTTTGCTGAGGAAGATTGTTGCTGAGCTAACATCTGTGCCCATCTTTCTCTATTTTATGTGGGATGCCGCCACAGTGTGGCATGATGAGCAATGCTAGGTCCACACCTGGGATCCGAATCTGTGAACCCCAGGCCACTGAAGCAGAGCGCACAAACTTAACTGCCATACCACCGGGCTGGCCCCATCCAAAAACTCACTTAACTAACACCCCATCATCACCAGCACCCCTCAGCCTTCCCGTGTGCTCGCCGTCTTCCTGACTCTGCTGAGTGAAACTACAGGGCACACACATTATTTCTACTTTCTATGGGTCGTGTATTTATAACACCACTCCACTTTTACTATCCGTTAGCGCTCTCTACGTCTACACTATCTAGGTTATTTGGTATGATTTGCTAGGTTATTTTTAGGGTTCCTAGGAACGCTCTATTTTCAGATAGTGGGGGAAACCTGTTTACGGTGAGCCACACATGTAATCTTAACCTTTCTAGTAGCTACACTGAGAAAAGGGAAAAAAGGAGTGAACTTACTGTTAATACATAGTTTACTTGACCCAAAATATCCAAACTTGTCTGATGCCAACATGTTTTCATTATTAAAATAAATCATTAACATTCTTTTTTCCACACTAAGTCTTCAAAATCCAAGGCACTTCCAGCACATCTCAGTTGTGTGCTAAATGTTCATCAGAAGTCCTCGATCTGTGTTTAGATTTCATAGGATCTACCGCTGAAAGTCGATTCACATATCTAAGTTGTTCCAAATATACGAGGAGCATCAGCTTTCGAATTTACATTTAACTACGATGATATAACATTAAAAATTCAGTTCCTGTCACATCTGCCATGTTTCAGGCGCTCGGCGGGCCCCATCACCCTGCGTTACGTGTGGGTCTCTCTGACCTGGCCCTCTCCTGCACAAACCCTTGCCAACTCCCCTGGGGACAGAGGTGCCGCTCCTCAGGCTGGCTTCCCCGACCTTCTCCAGTCTGATCACTTCTTGTCCCCAGCCCTTGGCTCTAAGCACCAGCACACCACGCCATCAGCAGCTCCGAAGGGCCTCCTCCGCTCTTCCTCTCCCCCTGCCTGGAGCTCCCTTCTCTCCTCATTCTCTGCTCGCCCTTCCCTGCCCTTCAGGGCTCAGCTTCGTTAACCTCCCTTCTAGAAGTCTCCTTGACTACTGGCCCCTCTCCCATGCCCCCACAGAGAGCCAGGCTGCCTCCAAGACTGCACACAACCACAGTTACAATAACCAACACGTACAGAGCCCTTACTATGGGCTGGGCCCCGTTCCAAGCACTTTACACGTATTCGCTTTGCATCCTTCCCACATCTCTGTGCCGTAAGTACTGTAATTATCATCATCTCTGTCTGCAGAGGGAGACCAAAGCTCAGAGAAGGTAGATCATCTGCCCGAGGTTACACAGCCAGTGGATGGTGGAGCCACGCTCTTGATCACAGCGCTGAGATGCGAGCTGTCACAAGGATGGCCGAGTGATGCAGAAATCCAAGCATGGACACAGACGGGCACTGGAAGGGCAGGGGCCTGTGGGTCCTCACCTGTGCGGCGCTTCGGGATCCCTGACGGGGAGACGCGTGCAGGAGAGGCGCTGCAGAGGGCAGGGGTGCTCTCGGGACTGGGAGGGGAGACTTTCGGAGAGTCCGGGGCAGGCTTCTGGAAGGGGGAAGAGAGAGAAATCATGGAGGGAGGGGAGGACGGAGGGAGCAGTCAGCTATGCCCTTTCCCCCACAGCTGGGAATAAGGAGAGACTCCCCCAGCGCGGGCCTCATCCTCTCCCACCTGAGCCATCCCCCCACCTCCGGAGTAGTTTCATGGTCCCAGAGTCTCCCCATTACAGACACCAATAACAACTCTCTTTTTTCTAAAGTAACGGAATCTTTGATTTTTCGCTAGGCAGATCATGGCCCAACTAAAGAGGACACTTCCCAGCCTCCCTTGCAGCTGGCGTGGCCGTGAGCCTCAGTTCCCCACGAGGCCACGTAAGGGGAAACGACGCCCGCTTCCCTCGGTTACTAACACTCACTTAAAGGCAAGTGGAGTCCCTCCTCTTCCCACTGGCATCTGGGACAAGGGCATCCAGGAATAGCGAGGAACAGTCTAGAAGCACCTGGCTCTCTGACGCTGAGACGACCACACTAATCCTGGACTGTTTTGCTTATCAGAGAGAAATAAATTCCCACCTCGCTTAAGCCACTGTTATTTGTGTCTTGGTTCCAAGCGCTAACTCACCTTCTTACAGGCCCTGTGCCGGTCATTAAGCCATTGCCCCTTGGCTCCAAGCCCACCCTGCCCACGGTCTCTTGTGACGCCAGGACCCTGCAGACCCCTTTCCCGCTCCGGCAGCCAGCTGTGTGTCAGGCAGCGCCAACACGGGGCGCTGGAGGGCCTGCGCGAGCTGGAACCAATTGACGGTATTTCCAGTACTCGCAGGGTGCTAGGTGGTGCGCCATCAGAGACCCCAGCACCACCAGCACCCTCAGCCCAGCTCCTGCTCCTCAAAGACCTGAGTCCTATGTACTTCCAAGCTCAGAGACCCCAGCACCCACCAGCCAGCATCTCACCACGGTCTGAATTTCATCTCCACAGCCCTGGGGTGGAGAGCTCTCTCTTGATCCCTTCAGTTACCTAGTTACGAGCTGCAGGCCCAGCTGACAGCTCCATATAAATCCCCTCTGTTCAGATCGCTTGCGTGGTTTCCATCTCCTGCGTGAACCCTGATGGGTACAGGCCCCAGAGGGATGTTCCGAAGGCTGCTCAGGACCCAAAGCTACCTCTGTCCCCCTCCTGTCAAACCCTCCCATGGCTCCCTAGCAGCCTCGAGGCGGAGTCCCAGCTCCTGAAGCCACCTCTGTCCTAGTCCCCGGCCCCCGGGACTACGTTCGTGACACAGCAAAGGGCAATTACAGCTGCAGGGGAATTAAGGTCGTTCATCAGCTGCCCTTCAGACAGGTGGTTAGCCTGGCTCACCCACGTGGGCCCAGGGCGCTCACAGGGCCCTTAGAAGTGGAAGAGGGAGGCAGAGAGAGAGAAGGGCACAGCAGTGCCTCTCTGAAAGTGGAGAAAAGGTGGTGTCTGGAGGCTGGAAAAGGCAGGGAAATGGATTCTCCCCTGGAGCCTCCAGAAGGAACGCAGCCCACACTCTGATTTGGCCCCGGGAGACGCATGCCAGACTTCTGGTCTGCAGAACTGTAAGATAAGGAACTTCTGCTGTTTCAAGCCCCGAAGTTTGTGGCGAATCGTTAAGGCAGCAAGTGGGAAACTAACACAAGCAGTGAGGGGGGGTCTCTCTGAGGTGGCTTTTGGGCAAAGCCCTGAAGCAAGTGAGGGACCGGGCCATAAGCATGCTCCGGGCAAAGAGGCTGAGGCAGGTGAAAGAGCAAGAGGCCCACTTGGTGTGTGTGAGACACGGGGGCAGGGGCAGCCAGGGAGGAGGCGCAGGTGAGGAGGAAGGGGCGGCTCTCGAGGGGCCTCGTGGGTCCCAGTACGGACCGGCTTTGGCCTGAGCTGTAACGCAGCGGGGGAGACAGGATCTGACTTCACCCCTGATAGACTGAGCGGCTGCCCTGTGGATGTTCTCCACAGAGCAATGGACAGGCACCAAATGACTCAAATAAAAAGAAGTGAACCTGTGTGCTTGAAGAAGATGAAAGGCCCTCTGACAACAGGAGAGGCTGGAAGTTTGCTATGGTGGTTTTTTTGTTTGTTTGTTTTTTGGTGAGGAAGATTGGCCCTGAGATAACATTTACTGCCAATCTTCCTCTTTGCGCTTGAGGAAGATTGTTGCTGAGCTAACGTCTGTGCCAATCTTCCTCTATTTTGTATGTGGGGTGCTGCCACAGCATGGCCTGATGAATGGTGTGTAGATCCATGCCCAGGATCTGAACCCACAAACTCCAGGCTGCCAAAGCGGAGAACGCAAACCCAACCACGACGCCACTGGGCAGCCCCGGTGCTGGAAGTACTTTTGAGCCCTTCCTTCCCGTCAGGCGTTATTCTCAGATCTGTGTGTGAACTGACCCCTTCATCGCCACAGCCACCCTGTGAGGCAGGTGCTGCTGGGAGCTGCATGTGACGGGAGGCAGCTGAGGCCCAGGGGCCTGCCCCAGACCTGCTGGGACCACACAGATCAGGCCATGCACTGGCCCAGGGCACAGCCCCGACCTCCGCCGCCTCCTGGGGCACATGTCCAGCGTTCTCCTGAGCAGCCGCTGCATCAGTTCCAGAGGTTAACGGGAAGATGCTTTCTTTGGGTAAAAATGCGCAGGCTGACAGGGACCTACCTGGTCTTTGTGGGGCGTGAGGGCCTCGTCCTCCTCCTCCCCTTCGCTGCCCAGGACCCGGGCTGCCTTCCTCCCTGGCCTCTTCACTGGAGAGTCGCCCTCAGGCACCACTCCATTCCGCTCCTTCAGCGCCACCCTGGAAGGTGGGGAAATGGGGGTGTTCCAGCAGGCAGTAGGGACACTGCCCCCAACACTGCAGCTTCTTCCTTGTTTCATTCTCTTCCTTTCCTTTGAAGCAGTCAGTGAACATGTTCTAAGGTCCTCCTTGGCATATACTCTTAATCATCCATCCATCCATCACACATCTCTGGAGGCCTCCAATGTGCCCACATGCAAAGGGCAATGCTGAGAAACAAGTGGAAGCCCCACGTAGGGCAGAAGCTGGACTCCGATATCCATTTGAAGATACTCTTTCTTTTAGTCCTACAAGCCCCTGAGTTTTAACTAGGTACATGGCCCTCGGCTGGGGACTTCCCAGCCTCCCCTGCAGTGAGCTGTGGTCACATGACCAATAGACTGCGAGCGGCCAGGACTGACACATGCAACTTGCTTTGGGTTGATGCCCTCATGCTGTCTTACCCGTCACTCAGACTTGCTGCCCCACTCTGATGACGCAGGGGAGGGCACGGCAGGGCCTGGGTGGGAAGCGGGGTGGGGAGCCCGGGTCTCAGGACACCCCAGCGGTACCAAGCCTCCGACCTGCCCGACGCTGGCTCGACAGCTCAGAATCCCATGAGAAAGAGGCAGCTCCTAGTTAACTACGTCACTGTGACTTCGGTTGCTGCTAAGGCAGCCCTACGCCTCCCCTGACGTGGCTCTGAGGAGGAGCCCCCAGTCTCAGAGGACCAGAGACCGTCAAAGCACAGCGCAGCGTGCGTGCCGATGGAGGTCGCTGAAGATGCTGAGAGCATGGCTGAGTCCACGGGTTTCTGCCCTCAGAGGGCAGCGTCGGGACAGAGAGACCAACAGGTATAGGAACAACGCCCTCATCAGGTCAGGGAGGCGCATCCCTGTGACCCAACATCGGTACAAAGAAGAAAACGGGTCTATACGAAGCATGGGGGCTCTAAGACTTTTCTTGTGGGAAGAACGCAGCAGGCTGTCGGCTCTGGGAGAGGAGTTGCTGTTGATTCTGTTCACTGCAAAACCCCCAGGCCTACAACGGTGCCCGGTACAGAGGATGCTCACCAGACAGCTGCTGAATAAATGAATATGTACACACGACTCAATGAACGGAAAAAATATGTTTGCCTCTGTATATATGCAACTGGCATATATAACAATCCTGGTTTTGTTATTTAAAAGTAAAGGTGGGTGATATTGAGTATATGTTATATGTCAGGCATAGGCCAGCTACTTCAGATAGAATAGAGTCCAAAATGAAGAGGACCTGCTATCTAATACATAAGGATGGGAAACACGTATTCATTCAACCAACATTCATTGAGCACCAATTCTGTGTCAATAACCGGGTTAGTTGCACGTATGTTTATATACACAGGAGAAAACGTGTGGAAGAATATACTTCAAACTGGTAAAAGTAGTTGCTCTGGGGAGTGAATACTGGAAGGACTTCACATTTTTATTTTACCTACTATTCTGAGTTAACGTATTAACAATTAGCATGTACAATTATACAGAGGGGTATCTATGCTAGAAAAAAATATCTGCACACGTGTCTAAGGAGACACATGTTTGGACAATTTATTGCAGCATAGATTGCTTCGGCCACAACTTGGAGGCAACCTAAATATCCATCATAGGGAAATGTTAAATAATTTCTCCAATATGTATCTAAAATGGAACCCAAGGCAGAAGGTAAAAGGGATCAGATAGTCTTGTGACTGTGAATGGAAAAAATCTCTAATAATGGCGCTGAAGAAAGCAAGCTGAGGAATGAGAGACACGGCATGGTCTGTATTTTTAAAAAAATTAAAATATATCACAGAAAATAAAACTACACACGCATGTACACATAGCAATGTACACACAAAAGGGGCAGACGTGCAAATCAAGAGTGTTGAAGGAAATCTCGACTTGATTCTTAGCACAGAGTGAGTGCCTTTTATGCTCCAGGCACTGTCCCCCAGGTCGTGTATGTGTCAATTCATGGAACCCACACAGAAACCTGATACAGACTATGACACCCTGTTATATATGAGGAAACTGGGGCACAGAAAGTGAAGTTAGTTGTCCAGGGTCCCAAATGGGGGATGTGAACTAAATCCAGGTCAAGTCCAGGCTCTGGCAAGCTGACTAATCCAGAGTGATCATGTGACCCAAGCAGGGTCTTCCTGGGAACTTGTGATGTGGATGCCGGAGGAGAGAACAATGCTTACTTTGACTTAGATGAGCCGGCATCAAGATGCGGCCCGTGGCCAGCTTCTCTGTCTCCTGAAGAAAGTCTGCTCCAGAATGAAGCCAAGACATGTCAAACTCTGAGGCCCTGGATCCAGCTATGCCTGAAGCTGGACTACCTTTGGACTTCCCAGTTACTGGAGTCAAAATTTCCCTTTGGGGCCCCGAGACATTCTGAGCTAGGTTTGTAACACCTGGGCCGCCAAGGGAGTCCTGTAATGAAGGAACAAATTCACCACATCCTAGCCCATCACGTACTTTGGAGGGGGTTCCGTCTCTCTGATGCCGTTGGACGCTTCCTTCTCTGGCTTCTTTGCTTTGCCCTCTTTCTTGGGGTGGAAAAATGACCTGGAGGAGCAGAGGAGGGGGGAAAAAAGGAATGACGACAGCACCAATAACCCCTCTGCTCCATGCTGTATGCTACAGCTCCGACGCCCATTCCCATCTCAGCGTGAAACAGAGGATTTGAAACAACCCCCTTGGCCGATAAGGAAACTAAGGCTCAGACAGAGGAGGCAACACTCTGCTTATTTTTCTGCCAGGACTCACCTGAGAGAGATGACACATCCCAACTTTCATTCAGCAAGTATTAACTAAGCCCTTACTATGTGCCAGGGCCTGCTGTGGGTCTAGGGACTCGGCAGAGACGAGACACACAAAGTCCCCCACGAGGGGCCAACACTCTGGTGGAGGAGCCAAATACTACAGAGCTGGATATAAAACGTCAGGAGGCAGTAAGTGCTCTGAGAAAGATAAAGAACGCAAGGTGCCCTCGCTCCACTTGAGACTGGCTAGATCTGTGGCTGGCTTCCAGGGAACTGAGGACTGAGCGGGAAAAATGGGAATCTGAGGGTGCGCAGGCCTGGCCACACCCCTGACCAAATGAGTGACGTCAGCATCGCCTGTGCCGTTCTGGGCCGTCACCCCGATACAAGGCAGCAAGAGGCTCCATCACCTCGTTCCTGCCACCCCACTCCCACGGTGAGAACAACATCAGACACAATGAACCAGGGGATGGTCTCCAGGATCCCAGGCCAGTACTCCTCAAGACTGTCAAGGGCATAAAAAAAAGCAGAGAACGTCTGAGAAACTGTCACCCAGAGGAGACACAACTACAGGCGACATGTATCCTGGACTGGATCCTGACACAGAAGAGGACATTAACAGGTAAACTGGTGAAATCTGAACCAAGCGTGAAGTCTAGTTAATAGCGACGTGCCAGCGTTGGTTCCTTACTGTGACAAAGGGACCGCAGGAATGTGAGAGGTGGACCACGGAAACCGGGTGAGGGGGATCCAGGGACTCTCTGTACTAACTTTACAATTGTTTCGTACTTCTAAAATTATTCCAGGGGCCAGCCCAGTGGCGCAACGGTTAAGTTCACATGTTCCGCTTTGGCAGCCTGGGGTTCGCCGGTTCGGATCCCGGGTGTGGACATGGCACCACTTGGCAAGCCACGCTGTGGGAGGCGTCCGACATATAAAGTAGAGGAAGATGGGCATGGATGTTAGCTCAGGGCCAGTCTTCCTCAGCAAAAAAAAAGGAGGACTGGCAGCAGATGTTAGCTCAGGGCTGATCTTCCTCAAAAGAAAAAATTATTCCAAAATAAAAAGTTTCCTTAATATTTAAAAGATAAAAAAATAAAGCAAAGCAAGGGACAGAGCTATCAAAAGTGCTACCAGCCCAGATTTCTCATCACAGGAGGAAAACACAGCCTGGGATCCCTGAGCCACCATCTCCCAGGTCTCCGTGGTGGATGTCCCTGTCTGGGTCAGTCTAGAATCCACTCCCTCCTTGGGAACAGCCCTCCACTTTCCTCCTGGGATGTCCCTTCCTCCAAATTCCCTCCGTACTTGTGACAAGGGTGGGCATGTGCCCCAGGCCTGGCCAATCAGAGCACTGCAGGCCTGTGGCTCCAGTGGCTGCTTCAGGGACAGGCATGTGGCCCAAGCTGGGCCCATGAAACTTGACCCTAGATATTGTTGGGATGGCTCAGAGAGAGGCACCCTCTTCCACTGGGATTGCTAACTCCAGGGGCCACAAGCCCAAGGGAGAGAGCCTGTCAGAGTGCCTGAGATGGAGACAGATTCCCAGTGACAAAGTTTTGGCAAGTGGATCCAACCAAGCCTGAGGCCATTAACTCCAGAAGGTTTCAACTATGCAAGCCAAGTCATTCTCCCTCCTTTTTCCTGAAGCCTCGGTGGAGGGTTTCTCAAGCTAGGCACTGCTGATTCGTAGGCCAGATGGTTCTTTGTCGTGGGGGGCTGTCCTGTGCTCTCTCTCGGATGCTTAGCAGCATGCCTGGCCTTTTACCCACTGGATGCTAACAGCAGGCCCCTCCTCCCCCTAGTTGTGACAACCAAAAACGTCTCCAGACACAGCCGGAAGTTCCCTGGGGGCCAAAACAGCTGCTGATTGAGAACCACTGGGTTAGGGTTCTGAACTTGCAACTAAAACGTTTTGGTTAATACACCCCCCATCTTCCACATCCCACTCCCCATTCTCTGCACTGCTCAACCCCTGGAAGTTCCAACTTGAAGCCTAACTTGACTTCTTCTAAGAAAAGGCACAGGGGGGCCAGCCCCGTGGCTGAGAGGCTAAGTTCGCCTGCTCTGCTTCGGCAGCCCCGGGTTTGCCAGTTCAGATCCTGGGCAGAGATCTACAAACTGCTCATCAAGCCACGCTGCGGTGGCGTCCCACATAGAAGAAGTGGAATGACCCACAACTAGGATATACAGCTATCTACTGGGGCTTTGGGGAGGGTTAAAAAAAAAAAGGAGGAAGATTGGCAACAGATGTTAGTGCAGGGCCAATCTTCCTCACCAAAAAACAAAAACAAACACAAAAAAGCATATCTTAAAACATTAGGGGAAAAAAAAGAGAAAAGGCACAGACGTAGAGAGAAGCAGAACGTGGAGAGTGTCAGACGGCAGGGCGGGGTCTTACATGATACTTCGCTGCATGATGGCGTCAGAATTCTCCCCTCCCCTCTCCTCCGCCTCCTCCTCTCCCGTCAGCTGCCCCTGGAACAGACATGCAAATACTCGGTGAGGATACTGGCTGTGCAGAGACCAAAACACAGACACCTCCTTCTGTCAGAAAGAAAAAGCCCCACAAAGTCAGAAACATGAGTTTCCCCGTCAAGAAGAAACTCTCGTTTTGATGGACCAAAGTGATTTGTTCGTGAGATTTAATTCTGAAGGAAGAGTCCCAACTCAGACAGCAAGAAGCCTCCTTCCCATATGGAGCCTGCTTTTCATCTAACACGAAGGACACACTGAAGACCTGACGGTTTGTTTCCATTTTGTTTGGGGTTTTTTGGGAAGTTTTAAGGTTAGTGAAAAACTGTTTTGAGGTGATTATGTAATATCCTAAAACGACGGTGAAACACGGCAGTTGGTTAACTCATACCCACTGGTCTGCATAAACCAGCTGCTGAGCGGTTCCTAAGGTATACTGTCAAGCGAGCAAGCGCACCATCTCACCAGGCCACGCTCTGCATGATTCCACTTACGTAACATTCTCCGAATGACAAAGCTCGAGAGGGAGACGAGATTAGAGGTGGCGGGGGTGAGGGACAAAAGGGAGGGGGGGCGACTAGAAAGGGGCAGCCCAGGGAGCTCCTTGGTGCAGACGGAAGGTTCCCATATCCCAACGGTGATGGTGGTTACACAGACCTTAACACGGGATCAAATACACACACACACACACACACACGCGTGTGCGCACACAGGCGCACCCACCTAAACACTGAAGGAGCTTTGCGGTCCAGCTAACAGTATTGTCTGATGCTAGTTTCCTGGTTTTGATCTTGGACCACCGTTACATGAAGATGTCACCACTGGGGAAAGATGGTGCAGGGTTCACAGAATTCTACGGACTATTTTTACAACTTCCTGTCAGTCTATAATTATTCCAGAATAAAAAGTTAAAAACAGGGGGCCGGCCCCATAGCCGAGTGGTTAAGTTCGCGTGCTCCACTTTGGAGGCCCAGGGTTTCACAGGTTCGGATCCTGGGCGCGGACCTGGCACGGCTCACCAGGCCATGCTGAGGCGGCGTCCCACACAGCAGAGCCAGAAGGACCTACGACTAGAATATACAACTATGTACTGGGGGGCTTTGAGGAGAAGAGGAAGGAAAAAAAGAAGATTGGCAACAGATGTTAGCTCAGATGCCAATGTTAAAAGCACAAAAAGTTAAAAAAATACATTAAGATGCTCTATGTACTGATACGGAAAGAACTTCTGGGCATATGAGGTAAAATTTTAAATAATAACCAAGAATAAAGGAGGCAGAATGGTGTGTATAACATGCTACCGATTTTCTAAGACGGGAAATAAGAACATACGTACTCAGCAGTATTGCTCCTATTTGCAAAAGGCAGCTCTAGGAGGAGAATCAAGAAACCAGCAAAAGGGGCTGGGGGCAGACGAGGCGGCGGGGCGTGAGCCAGACCCGTCATGGTACACCTCCATCCTGACTTTACTTTGAACCATGCATATTTATTACCTGTTAAATTTTCTAAAAAATAATAAATCTAGGCTCCACATAACTTTTCCGATTTTACTTCCCAGCCCCTCCCTTCCTCCAGGCTCTTCCCTCCGGGGAATGCCCTGGGCACCCCCACAGCCAGTCCCCTTCCGCCTGCTCTGAGCGCTGGACACACGGACTATGCCAGCCTGTGCTCTTGTGACTGTGTTCTGAGTGTCTCTTTCGAGCCAGAGTCGGAGCTCCGGAGCGATGGGGCTGTGCCTGATTCACCTCCACCTCCTCCAAAAACTGTTTCCCCAACTTCAGACCTTCTTCACACTACCTTCACAATATCTGCCATATCTACGTAAGACTTGAATTTTTTTTTCGCTTAATATTTTTTCTGTAAAAGATTCAACTTTTTTATTAACTGGAGCACTTACTAGATGCCAGGTACTATTCCAAGTGCTTTAGATGAATCAATTCGCATATAACCTGTTAGAATTCATTATTGTACCGATTTTACAAATGAGGCCAGGGAGGCACAGAGAGGTCAAGTAATTGGTCACAAAGCCTAATGAGTTGCAGTCAAGATCCAAAGCCAGATGTCTGGCTCCAGAGTGCGTGCCCTTAACTACTAACTATTCTGAGGGTATGGAAGGCAGGGGTCCTTCTGTATCGGGACTGAGGAAGACGGAGGTGGCCCCCAGCCCTTGGGGCTGTTCGCATAACAACTGTAACAACAGTAATGTCACTCCACGCCTCCCAACAACCCGATGAAGCATTTTCAATTTCTCACCCCAATTCACTGGTGAGGAAACTGAGGCACAGACAGGTGAAATCCCTTCCCTGAAGCACAGAGCTCCTAAGTGGCAGAGGGGGGATTCAAATCCAGATTCCAGGCACTCTGCACCCCCACAGACAGAAGAACAGCATCGCTCGTCCCAAGGAGGAGACAGCCACAAAATTTAATAAAAAGAACAAAACCGGATCATTAAATTCTAGTTCAAAAGCGTTGGCTGCTGAGGGCTGTGAGCCCAGACCCGCTGCTCTCCGTTTGCTCCAAGTGGTGGGCAGCCAAGTGCTGGAGACACCCCGGCACCACACTGAGCCTCTCTCCTTAAAGCAAACTGGAGGGGAACGCACAGGGACCGATTTTATTATGACAGTTAGCCACACACCACCCCAAATGCCCTTCGGTGATTCCGCTAATTTTGTTAGGTGTGAAATACATATCAGAAAGCGCCTTTATGGCTTAACAAAGCATGCCGAAATAAATAGGGACAAACGGTCACGATGTCTGTAAATGACTCAGAATCTTTCAACAAATGCCTGAAATTTGCTTTCAAATAATTCAGGGGTTTTTTGAGGGGGAAGGAAGGAGAATACAGACACATTTTGATAATTTCTGGGGATGGGTAATGGGGGAATAGGGTTCATTATGCTACTCTCTACTTCTCAGTATGTCTGAAACTTCTCTACCAAATATGAAATGTTTTTTCAGAAAACCAGCTGAGGCAAACACAGCAAAACGTCAGCTGTAAAATCAAGGTGACAGCATATTATTATCCTAGTTGCTCAATTTTTCTGTAAGTTTGAAAATTTTCCTAAGTGTCAAAGAAGAAAAAGTAACCTAAAATTAGGAATAAAAACATAATTTCAGTATACAGCTCAACGCTCAGAATCCAGGAAAAGTAATAATGTAGTAGATGATCCAGCCCCTTTCCCCTTCGAAAACTTCAAGCATCGGGAAGAACCCCTCACTTTAGAAAGTTCTAGTCTATCCTGTAAAAGTGAATTAATTGTAAAAGTCGGGATCTCTTCTTCTCAACCAGTCAGGGAGCCCCTGGGTTCATCTCCACACGGGAAAGAACAGAGCATCCTCGCACAGGATTCACTGAACGCACGGCTCCCAAGACTTCTGGGTTTCTGGGGCCAAGCAGGAAAGGAAACCCAGCGTCTGCCTTGAAGAAGCTCAGGGGTCCCTTAGAAAATAAGGATGAAATAGGACTCAGTGCTCCAACAAACGACAGACACAGGGAGAGGGTAATAAACAAGGGAGGAACAAATACACCAATTAACAAACCGGTCTAAAATGCAACCTCTGGATTTGAAGCTGGGGCTCAGCGCCCTGGCGTTAAGGCCCATTTACACACTGATGATACCCACATAGGTATCTCAATTTCAAACAGCCCATCCTCCAAACACCTCCCCTACTTCCTCTAGGAGCCCAACCCCAAAAGGTCCTCAGTCCTCCCTGGGTCTACATGCCCGTTGGTCACTCGTCCCTCTTTTCACTGTCCCTGTCCCCATCACATCCGCCCTTCCTTTCTTACTGTTCCGCTGCACCATTATCATCTATGCTTGCTCTCGTGCTCCTGCCTCCCCACTTCGTCTCTCATCCAGCAAAACCCAGTGCTGATCAAACCCAACTGTCCACCTACCCTGTGCCTGGACCCGCAGAGCTGAGGACCACTGGTCCCCGGGGCCCTTCGTGCTGCCAGACAAGCTGCTCCATTTCTCTACCCCATTCAAATCTCCTGGTCTCCCAGACCTTGTTTCAAGCTGCTTCTCAACTGCCAACATCTCCTCCACCCTCACGCTCGAGGAAGTGAGAGTGGTCAGGAGAAAGACAAGCTCCCCCACCGCTCGCCACACAACTGCGCCTGCGCCCATGTGCTGCCTTCCCACCGCCGGTTACTGCGGACCGCCATTTGTGCTCCCATTTCAGGCCAGCCCCTTCGCCTGCACACCACACCTCCTGCCCCCTCACCTCCTCAAGCTCGATCCTCTAGCAAGCCTCTCCTTTCTCTCCTGTCTCAGCAACTTTTCTCTCTACTTGATCGTTCCCGTCAGTTTACAAATCTGCTGTAATTTCTCCCATCTTAAAAAAAAACAAACAACCCTTCCTGGACCCCACACGCCCTGCACTTAGTGCCCCATTTCCCTGCTCCCCTCTTCAGAGAAGTCATAGAAAGAACTGTCACAAGGCACCATCTGTCACAAGGCACCATCTCCAGTCTCTCTCTTCCCATCCCCTCTTGAACCCTCCATTTCAAGTTTTCCCACATCACTCTGCTGACCCCCACTCATCAAGGCAATCGAGGACCTCCCCAGGTGCTAAATCCAAAAGTCGTTTCTTTCTTTCTTTCTTTTTTTTTTTTTTTTTTTGCTGAGGAAGATTTGCCCTGAGCTAAAATCTGTTGCCAATCTTCCTCTTTTTGTTAGTGGGAGACCGCCACAGCATGGCCACTGAGAGACGAGTGCTGTAGGTCTGTGCCCGGGGACCTGAACCAGAGCTGCTGAAGTGGAACATACTGAACTTAACCACTAGGACACCAGGGCTGGCTCCAAAAGTCATTTCTTATTCCTCATCTTACTTGGCCCATCAGCAGCATTTGAAACATCTGACTCCTTGTTCCTTTGAAATACTTTTTTCATACCACACTCTCATGGTTTCCCTCCTACCTCAGTGTCCACTATTTCCTGGACTCCTTTGATGGTTCATCCATAGCAACTGTGGTGAGCAGAATAAGGGCCCCCAAAGATGTCTACATCCTAATCCTGGACCTGTGAAGATGTTACTTAACACAGCAGAAGGAACTTAGCACACGTGATTAAGGATTTTGAGATGGGGAGAGCATCCTGGATTACTCAGCTGGGTGCAATGTAGTCATTTATAAGTGATGAAAAGCAGTCCTTGCAAGGGGAAGGAGCAGGTCAGAGTCAGAGATATGAAGATGCTGGTTTGAAGGTGGAGGAAGGGGCTACGAGCCAAGGAATGCAAGTGGCCTCTAAAAGCTGGAAAAAGCAAGGCAATGATTCTCCCCTGAAGCCCCCACAAGGCACAAAGCCCTTCCAACACCCTGATTTCAGCCCTGTGAAACCAATTTTAGACTCCTGGCCTCCAGAACTGTCCAAGAATAAAATCTGTGCTGCTTTAAGCCACTCAGTTGGTGGCGATTTGTTACAGCAGCAACCAAAAACTAATACAGCCAGTCACCTTCCAGCTGTGCGGTGTCCAGGCCCCATCCTATGCCTCCTCTCTGTCCAGTTTACACCCACCCCCTTGGGGAGCTCATCCAGTGAGGGCTTTAACATACTCTGTGGTGATGACCCCACAATGTCTAACTTAGCTGTGACTTCCCCTCAAATTCAAGGACTCACGTTTCTAGTTTTCTATGCTGCTATCTCCATCTGAGTGTCTAACCAACATCTCAAACTCAGTGGAACCAAAACCAAACTCTTGGATGACGCACACACACACACACAGTTTTATTCCCCCTCTAATGTTCCCCATGTCAGCATTGGTAGCTTTTTTCACCCAATTGCCCAGGTGCTCGGAATCCTCTATAAACCTACTTTTTAAGTATTAAAGAAACAAAACTGACAATATCAAGTGCTGGTGAGGACGTGGAGGAGCCGGAACTCTCATACATTTCTGGTGGGAATGCAAAACGGTACAGTCACTTTTGGAAAAGTCTGGCAGTTTCTCAAACGGTTAAGCATACACTGATCCTAAGACCCAGCCACCCCACTCCTAGGTATTTCCCCTACATGTGAAACCCTATGTCCACACAAAAACCTGTCAGCGAATGTTTACAGCAGCAGGTCTGTTCATAATCACCAAAAACTGCAAACCCACATGTCCTTCCCTGGGTGAATGGATACACAAGCTGCGGGACACCAAACAACGCTTTTCGTTGCTGAACAGTACTCCACTGTAGGATGTACTAAAATCTGTTTGCACTTATCAGCAGTAAGTAAGAATGATCCACTGATACTGGGCCAGGATGAAGAGGGAGCAATGGGTGCCAGGGGGAAGCGCTGACTACAAAAGGGAGCACAGGAATCATGTTTCCGGGTGATGGAGTTTTTCTGTATTTGGAGTGTGGTGATAGTTACAAAACTCATGTTTCAAAATTTACAGAACTATACACCCAAAAGAGTAAATTTTACTATATGGAAGATTTTTCTTAAATATTAAAAAAAAGAAACCTTGGAGTTACCACTGCTTCATCTCTTTCTCTCACACCCCAAACTCAGCTACTAATAACCCCCGTCGGCGCTCCCTTCAAAAGATAACCCACAGTCAACAACACCTCTCGCCACTCCACTGATGGGAGCTCGGGGCTGGCTGCTGGCAGCTTGGCCCGGTGTGCTATCCTTTCACTCTTTTTCTTCACAGCGTTTTGCACAATCTGACCTTACAAATTAGAATTCGTTTCACTCTCTAGATCAGTGCTCGTAACAGAACTTTCTGCATGACAGAAACGTTCTACCTCTGCATTGTCCAAAAAGGCAGCTCTGGCCATATGCTGTTCGGAGCATTTGAAATGCAGCTAGTGAGACTGCAGAGCTGGGTTTTTCATTTGTTTCGAATTAATTTAAATTTAAATAGCTAATTAACTTAAAATTAAATAGCACATGTGGCTGGTGGCTACTGCCTTAAGCAGCCAGGGCTAAAATGTTAAGTTTCACAAAGAAAGGGATTTTGTCTGTTTTGTTCAGTGATAGGGCCACAGGACCTAAAACAGTGCCTGGCACTGAATGCCCTGGCTTATACGCACACCTTTGATTACTAAAAATTGGGGTAACAAAACATCATTACTGAAGAAATGAGGGTTTATAAGCAGGATCTTTCAAAACCTGGAGGCCATGTGGACAAGGAGCAATGGAAAGGGCCGGGCCTGTAGCAGTGAACAGTTGGAGGATGACAGGCCAGAACACCCAAGTCCGCATTTCTTCTAGTTACTAAAAGCTCGCATCCCCTGACCTGTCTGTTCTCCTGGGCACACCCCACCCCTGCGAAATATCTCACGGCTTTTCCCTAAACACGCTACTCTCCCTCATCCTCGGAGGCTTAAAACAGCTCAGCACCCTCCAAACACAACCGAGGAAGCTGAGACGGGAGAGGAAAAGAGCGTCACCCAGGGCCACGCGGGTGGTCAACGATGGATGCCAGAAAACAGAGCTGCCAGTTCTGAGAACCACTTGGGATTCCTGTATAAAATATAGCCCACTCCCAGACCTCCAGAACCGAGTCTCTGCGAATGGAGGGGGAAATCACAGGCCTAGCGAGTTCCCAGGGGGATCCTAAGATGAGATGAAACCTCCTCTGTGGCCCGACCCCTTCTTGCTGCCCAGCCCGCCCCTGCATCGCCATTTCCTTAGCTCCGCCCCCTCATCAGCCATACACAAAGCCAAACCTCACCGTATCCAGGAGGTTCCCTACCTTTCATGAGGTATTTGCCTAGACTTGGACGTGACCATTGACCTCTCCCTGGCCCCTACTCTATCCAGCCGGGCCCATCCCTTAAAGCCAACGTCTCCTTCAACCTTTGGCCTGGCCTGCCCACTATTAAACTCTTCCAGGCCCCACCCCTTCCAGGTGCCCCGTCTCCCCCAACCCTTCCGATTTCCGGATAGCCCCGCCCATCCACCGCCTTTCCCTGACCGCCCCTCAT
>NC_060279.1:90272208-90291043 GCF_021613505.1 Equus quagga | reverse complement strand
CCCCTCCAATATCCGGATAACCCCGCCCACCCACAGCCTTTCCCTGACCGCCCCTCATCCCTCCATGGCCACGCCCCTTCCAGGAGGCCCCGCCCCCCAGCCCTTCCAATTTCCGCATAACCCCGCCCATCCACAGCCTTTCCCTGACCGCCCCTCATGCCTCTATGGTCACGCCCCCTTCCAAGAGGCCCCGCCCCCCAGCCCTTCCAACTTCCTGATAGTCCCGCCCATTATCTTCATGGCCACGCCCCTTCCGGAGGCCCCGCCCCTCCAGGCCTCTCAAAACGTATCCGGTCCTACCGGCTTCGGCCCTCGTCCGCCCTCGTCCACCCTCTACCTGGCCCTCTCCCTCCGGCGGACTCCCCCGCCCCACCCAGCGGCCCGCTGCTGGCGCTCTCCCCTCCCCACCGCGCTCTCAGCCGTCTCAGCATTCCCTACGTCCGCTCCTCTGCAGCCGACCGACCCGGCGGAGCCATGGGCCCCGAGCGTACGACACGCGCGCCGCCCCCCAGGCCCGCGCGGGCGGCCCCACTTGCCTCGCGCCGGCTCCGCGCGCCGCTGTCCTGGGCGCCACACCCGGAACCACTCGGCGCTCGACTGCGGCCCCAAATTCGCGCCACTGAATTCGCGCGCAGACTTCGGCGGGCGGGGGCGGGGCGGGGCCGAGGGGCGGGGCCCGGGCGACGTCCGCGCCGCCGCCGCCGCAGGGAGGACGCTGGGAGTTGTAGTCTCCCCCTCGGGAGGCTGCCTGAAAAGGGGGTGAAGTGGGGCGAGCCCTCCCGCAGAGCACGCTGGGAAACGGTCCCGAGCCTTCCCTCGCTCTCGTTGAGCGGGTGTGGCTGCGCGTCCGAGGAGTGACTGGCGGGGAAAGAGGGAGATTCGGTGGAAACCGCTGCGCGAGGAACGGCGGGAAGAGAGGCGGGAGGCCGCGCGGGGCATCCCGGGAGCGAGGGCCGGGCTGGGCCTCAGCGCGGGGCATTGTGGGAGGTGGACGCCGCTCCGGGGCGGGTAGGTGAGTGGGGAGGGGCGGGAAGGGTGCACATCTGGGGGAGGGGAGAGGCACAGCTGGGTGGGACAGCAGGGATGGGAGGGGCCGCGGCGGTCAGGGTTGGGAGGGGTTGGGGAGGCGGGAGCCGGCTGAGTGGGGCTGCACGAGGGGGGAGGCGCAGCTGGACGGGGGGAGCATCTGGGGTGATGAAGCCCGTCTGAGGACCAGGGGCCATGTCTGGGGCGAGAACGCACATCTGAGAAGGATGATAGCTGTAGATGGGAGGAGGGGGCCACAGCTGAACTGGGCGGCGCGTCTGGGCAGGAGGGGACCACAGAAGAATGTTGGTGACACTTCTGAGAATTGGCCACAAGTGAATGGGGCACACTATCTATAAGTGAAGGGTTCATACGGGATGTGGGGAGGACGTCTGGGTATGGGAGCATCTCTGGGAAGCAGGGGCCACAGCTGGATGTGGCGACCTATAGGGGTCACATCTGGGGGAGGGGAAAGAGCTGCATATTGGAGACACATCTGAGGAGGAGGGAGCCACAGGTGCATGAAGAATATGACTGGGGGTGAGGGGTCCATGACTGGATGTAGGGAGCCCCTATGGATATAGAGCATCTTTAGAGGGAGGCACAGCTGGATACGGGTTACAGCCAAGTGTACAGACGTGGAAGGAGGAGTTCCAGATGAATGGCGGCCCTAGAGGTTACTGCCAACTGTAGGAAACACATCTGGAGGGGGAGGAGGTCTTAGCTGAAAGTTGGGAACACGTTTGAGGAAGTGTCCACAACTGAGCTTAAGGGTCATATTTTGAGAGAGGGACCCCCCACTGTATTTAGGGGGTCACATCTATGGAAGAGGGGACCAGAGTTGGAATTAGGGATCAGGATATCAGGCTCCAACTATCCCAGGAATAATGCAGGGGGTGGGAGCAGGCCAAAGATGGGGTGGGAGCGCATATCTAGTGATTAACCAGGTGCATCCCACCCCGGGCCCCACTTGCATAAAGACACCAGCACCAAAGAGGCAGGCCGAGAGTGGAGGAAGTGCTATACCTCGGTTGGAGATGGGTTTGATATCCACGTGTCCCCCACTGCTTCCACTCAGGCGCCCCAGGATGGAGCCCCCACCCGGCACGGCGGCGGGGCAGGAGGAGCAGGAGCTGCGGGAGCGGGCCTTCTTCTCGTGGGCCGAGTTCAGCCGCTTCTTCGATGCGTGGTGCCAGCAGCGGCTGGCGCTGTTCTTCGTCAAGAGCTCCATGCACCTGGCACGCTGCCGCTGGGCCAGCGCGCCCCCGCTCTACACGCTCATCGACGTGCTCAAGTACAGCTACGTGCGGCTGGTGTGCAAGGACGTGCGCGCGCCCAGCCGGCCCGCCGTGGGGTGCGTGAGCCCAGCCGCCGCCCTGCTGGGTGCTGGGGAGTGGGGGGGCGGGGAGCAAGGGGGAGGGGGAAGCAGAGAGCCCTCATCCAGAAACTGGGAGGGAGGGATGCAGACTAAAGCAGCTAGATAACACCTTGCAGAGAGGCAGAGAGAATCAACGAGGGAGCCTTACTGAGAGAGAGACAAGGCCAGGGAGCTGGAGGGACAAAGGCACACACACAGTGAGTGACGGGGTGGGCTCCACTTTCAGACTTTAATAGAGATCCGTAGAGAGGCAGAGAGTGGGATAGACACACATACCCAAGACTGAAAAAAAAAAAAAAAAAAAGAGGGAAAATTCAGAAACAGGGAGACACGGAGCCAGAGACACCTGACAGAGCCAGAAAATCAGGTGAGCGCCAGGTTTTGGAGACTTACAAAGAGATCAGAGATAGAGACTGAGCTGTAGAGAAAGCCACAGGACAAAGAGAAAAAGATCCGTTCAGTAAATAGAGGGCCAGGTCCCATGCTGGGGGCTGGGGATATTTCACAGGCGGCCAGGGGTGGGGGTGGGGGTGTCCTTGAGAAAGACACAAACTCCCTCCGCTTCTGGAACTTTCAGACTGGATAGGAAGACTGATGTTATATGAACAAGCTCACAGATAGTTCCCTCCAACCGTAATGATACAATGAAGGGCAAGTAAGGCATCCAAAACAGAGCTAAGAGACACACCCAGGTGGCCAGTGGTGTTTAAATGGACCCCAATTTTAAACCAGGAACATTCCCCATACAACACTGGGTTTCCAACTTCCCTTGGAGCAGGCTGAGGCCATGTTCCCCGTGTGGCAGTCGGCCGCCACATTTAGACCACACATTGGCACTCAGGTTTGCCCCAGACCCCGCCGCTCTCTGCCACCTCATCCTTAGCACTGCCACTTCCTTGTTTTGCCTGCCTGGCCCCCTTACGTGCCTGAGTTTGAGACCCTTGGTTGGGGAGCCACAGAGGAGAGCGAAGTGCTTAAGAAACACAGACTCTGCCTTCAGGCTGCTTGAGATGCGCTCCACCACTTCCTGGGTGGGTGGCTTTGGGCAACAGACCTCACATCTCCAAGCCTCAGTTTTCTCTTCTCTGATGTGGGGCTGTTGCAAGTTTACCGTGAGACCATGCACGGGAAGGTGCTTACCTGATGCCTGGGACACGGGGTGGCTGGGCAAATGGCAGCTGTGGCAGGAGTCAAGAGCACAGGCTCAGGAGCCAGCAGCCTGGGTGCAGACCACGGCTCCACTGCCGATTATCCGGTGACACTGAGCATGTGACTTCACCTTTCTGAGCCTCAGTTTCCTCACTTGGAAAATGGGAGAAGCGATAGTACCTATCTCACAGGTTTTGTGAGGATGAAATGAATTCATCCATGCAAATCATTCAGAAGAGCGTCCAGCACGGAGTGAGCTCTCTCTTAACAGTGACTCTCCCCCGTAGTTATTTAAACATTTGTGGTGAGCTTACTATTCTTGGCAGTTTACTCACTGCTTATTCTAGAAACAGAGACTTGGAGATCTGGAAGCAGAACAGCGTCAACACACATCATCCCAGAGAAATCGAGAACGTTAGAGCTTGCAAAAAGCTTGGGCCCGATCTGGAATCTCTCTGTATTAACAGGACCTGATTCAAAGTTGAGCAACTGCTGTGTGCATGCTCTTCACTGGGCGTTTGGAAACCAGAGACGGTCTCTACCATTGAGGTGCTCAGAACCTAATAGAGGAGACAAAGACAAAAAAATGGAAATAGTGGCCCACAATAGTGAGAGAGAGGTTGAGGAGGATAAGAGAGGAGCGGTCAGCTCCATCTGAGAGCTTACAGGGTGGTTCTGGAAGGCTTCCTGGAAGAGCTGACCAGTGAGCGGAACCTTGAAGGATTTTGTTTATGTATCTGTGTTTGTACAGTACGGGAATTAACAGATATGTGGCTCTAGCTATGTGCAGGCAATGTCCCAAATACTCTGCAAATATCAGGGGGCCAGGGGGCAGGAGGGCCGAGGCTGGGGATTGACAGGCTGTGGAGGGGACGAGCACAGTGCCCTGGGCTCGGGCCTGGTGACTGGGGAGACCGTGGGATGGTCCAGGAGTGGGGGTGGTCGGTGGGCTGGTTCAGGGATAATGACTTGGGGCCCATCACTTCTGAGCCCCTCTGTCTCCCCACCTGCTCAGGCAGGGCCTTGCCGGTGTCATAGCCCGGGGACAGCCCATGGCCAGGGTCCTAAGCGGGAGTGTAGTGTATGAGCAAAGGCGGGAGATGTGGCTGCCGTGGTGGCAAGGTCTGGACCTGCAGGGCTGGGTCCAGGGGCTGGGACTTTATCCTGGGGGCACTGGGGAGCCCCGGGAGGGCTCTGAGCAGGGTCAGCTCTGGGTGTAGGAAGGACCCTCTGGGGCCGAGTCAGGGATGGACTGGAGGAGAGAGGCAAGAGGCCAGGGAGGAGGCTGCGACCGAGGGTCCGGAGAACACACATACAGGCTTTCGTCTCAGCTACTCCTTCCCTCATTCCCAAGGTTGCACAGTGACCTCCTCCCGGTCACCATCGCTGCATCTTCCCCTCTCCAGCTCCAGTTTCTCTTCCACTCCATCTCCTGAGCCTCTTTCTCAGCATGTCCATCTCTAGAACAGGATTACTCAACCTTTCCCAATACACAGCAGCCTTTGAAAACACAAAAACCTTGAGAATCTGAAAGATAAGAAGAACTATGTGAGTGGAGTGCAAAATAAATCAAAGCGATGGTACTACTTTTTTTTTTTTTTTTTGGTGAGAAAGATTGGCCCTGAGCTAACATCTGTTGTGAATCTCCCTCTTTTTGCTTGAGGAAGATTGGCCCTGAGTTAACATCTCTTCCAGTCTTCCTCTATTTTGTATGTGGGACGCCACCACAGCATGGCCGATGAGTTGTGTATAGCTGCCAAAGCAGAGCACCAAACTTAACCACTATGCCACCAGGCCAGCTCCAAAGCAATGGTACTTTTAGAAGAGAAAAGATGTTTTGAAAATAACAGCTGCTTTTTTATTAACTGTTTACTGTGCACCAGTCCCTTCATGACCACTTAACATCATTTAATCCTCCTATTTAGTTCTCTCAACAAATCTGTGAGGTCAGTATTATCATTAGCCCCAATTTCCAGATGAGAAAACTGAGACACAGAGAGGTTAAAGGACTTCCCCAAGGTAATACAGCTACTAAGAGGGAAAACCAAGAATTGAACCCACACAGGTTGATCACAGAGCCCATGCTTTTAATTACCATCCTGTCTCCTCCTTCTTGTCTTCCTCCTCTCTCTCTCTCTCTTTCCCTCTCCTTCCCCTCACCTTTATTTCATTCATGGATTATTAATATGAGAGCTGAATGGGCCTGCACCCTAGAGATTTTTTTGGTCCTGGGTGCCATGCTGTTTGTCCATTCATCCAAGAGGTTTGTTTCGAGCACCTTCTGTGTGCAGGGTGAATGTGTTCTAGATGCTGGGGTTTCAGTGGGGGAGCGCCCCATTCAGTGAGGAGCATACATTACAGATGGGCATCCATCAAATCATCACCCCAATGTGAGGAGATCTGCCCTAGCCTGGGGATAGCCAGGGAAGGCTTCCCGGAGGAGGTGACACTGGCTCTGGGTTGTGAAGGATGAGTAGGAGTTCACTAGGTGAGAAGGGAGAAGGATGTTTCACGAAGAAGGAAAGAACTTATAGTAGGTTGGTGGCAGTGGGAATGGAAAAGCATGGACGCTTTGGAGAGTTGAGAAGGCATGATGAGCAGGACTTGGCAATGGGTGGTTTTGACGGTGTGAGTGGTGTTCCTGGGGGCCTGCAGAACATACAAGGGGGATTCAGTCATTCATATGTGTGTCATATGTTTACAGGACACCTCCTAAGGGCCAGGGGCTGTTCTGGGTGCTGGGGATACAGCAATAAGCAAAACAGACAAAAATTCCCCGCCCACGTGGAGTTCACATTTAGAGGCGGGTGGCATTTTTTCCCCCAGCTAGGTGGAGACAAATTACAAAAATGGGGTGTTGAGGCCACAATAGATGGTTATGTGAGATCCTGGGACCCCACAGAGAGGGTGTGCTATTCTCTGGCAAGATGGACGGCTTCGCAGAAGAAGTGACCTCCCCTGAGTGGGGGCTCGTGCTAGGGGCTGAAACACCCAATTAAATGAAGGCAGACCAGAGAGTTCCACAAAAGCCTCTGGGCTCTTCCAGGGAGATGCGTTGGGTGGAACCCCGTGAACTTGCCATGTTGGTGGATCAAAAATGGCTGCGTGTTGGTAATCTCTTTTAGTTCCACCCGATACCACCGAGGTGGCTGTATGTTGGTATTTTATTTATGATGGTTTGTACGCTTACGATTTTGCTAAATTTGCATTATTTTTGTTGCTTTAAATAAGGCAAAAAGTCTCAAACTCTTTATGTAGACTTTTAAAATCCGGCAGCCTCCTGGGTTTTACTTTACCTCTTGCATGGGGGAGAAAAGTATTTTTTGGGGTGTGCTGTTGGCATTTAGTTCTTGGGATCTAAACTGCGTGCCAGGCCCTGGACAGTCTCTCAGAAGGGGCCGCAAACTAGGAGGCCCTTGGGCCAGATCTAACCTGCAGCCCATGTTTGTCAATAAAGTTTTATTGCAACACAGCCACGTCCATTCCTTGTCCTATCATCTATGGCTGTGTTCACAATACAGGAACAGAATATATCCACTTGCTGGCCCTGTGCAGAGAGAGTTTGCCAATCTCGGCTCTAAACATAAAACCTCCCACCAAAAATGCTGATATCAGCCTCCCCCGCCCCTGCCCCGTGGAGAAACACGGAACCCCCTTTCAGAAAGCAGATCAATTTCAATATTATTATCAGGGAAATACACTCTGATGTTCCCCCCATATTCTCGTTCATTTTTCACAGTGCTGGATGTAGCTCTCTAAGTTGATTTAGGTGGTGGGCTGTGCTCCACAGTTTGAGAACCACTGATCTAGACAGACTAAGAGGTGTGGAAGAGAGTGTTCACTGAAGCGCTGTGGGTGGGAAGGGAGAAGTGGAGACAACAGAACAGTTGGCAGAATCATGGAGTGGAATATTAGGCAGCAGATAAAAGGAATGAAACAGAAAAGTCTTGAAAAGCTGATGAGTGAAACAGCAAATGGCAAACGGATATACAGAGTGTGATGCTTGTACTGTGTTAGCTTCCTGTTGCTGCTGTAACAAATTACTACAAACCTAGTGGCTTAAAACAACACAAACGTATTATCTTACAGCTCTGACAGTCAGAAGTCCAACACGGGTCTCACTGGGCTAAAAGCAAGGTGTCTGCAGGGCTGTGTTCCTTCTGGAGGCTCCAGGGAACAAACTATTTCCTTGCCTCTTCCAGCTTCTAGAAGCCACCCACATTCCTTGGCTTGCAGCCTCTTTCTCCATCTTCAAAGCCGGCAGCGTGCATCTTTCACTCTCTGTCTCTGATTCCCTCTTCCCCATGTAAGGACCCTTGATTGCACTGGGCCCACCTGGAGACTCCAGCATCCTCTCATCACAAGATCCTTAATTTAATCATATCTACAAAGTCCCTTTTGCCCCATACGGCAACATTTGCACAGCTCCAGCAGCTAGGGTGTGACATCTTTGGGAAGAGGGGAGCGTTATTCCGCCCACCATATGCTAGAAAACAAAAGTCTCCTAAGTCAGCTTTTAAAAAAATGCAACCACATTCAGAAAAGTGCACACATCATACATGTGCAACTTGATGAATTTTCCCAAAATAAAATGCACATGTAACCAGCACGCAGAACGAGACACAGAAGATGCCCAGTGCCAGGAAGCTGCCATGTGCCCCCCACAGGATTAACCACTCTAGGCTATAACCACTGTCCAGTCTCTGGACAGCAGAGGTCAGCTCTGTCCTGTTGTTGAACTTCCTACAAAGGGGAATCGTGTGGTGGGTCCTCCTTTGCGTCTGGCCTCCTTCGCACAGCAGGTTTGTGAGATCCATCCCCGTTGTCGGGGATGGTGATGGCTTGTTCATTCTTGTTGTTGATTAGTATCTTATTTTAGGAATGTGTCACAACTTATTCTCCTCCTCTGTGGCTGGATATTTGGGTTGTTTCAAGTATTTGGCTGATGCGAATGGTGCTGCTGTGAATATCCTAGTACACACCCTCTGGGGCCCACGGGCAGGCGTTTATCTGGAGTGAGATTGCTGTTCACAGTGGAAGCACGTGATCAGCTCTAGTAGATACTGCCACACCGTTTTCCAAAAGTGATTGTACCATTTCACACTCCCATGGATGATGGATGAGAGTTCCGGTTGCCCCACGTCCTCAGCAACACTCGATGTTATCAGTCTCTCTTTTTGGTCATCCTGGTCGGGTAGCAGCATTTTCTTAGGGTTTTAATTTGTACTCTCTTTGTTTTGTTTTGTTTTGTTTTTTGAGGAAGATTAGCCCTGAGCTAACATCCACTGCTAATCCTCCTCTTTTTGCTGAGGAAGATTGGCCCTGAGCTACCATCCATGCCCATCTTCGTCTACTATATATATGGGACGCCTGCCACAGCATGGCTTAAAAAGCAATGCATAGGTCCACACCTGTGATCTGAACCGGTGAACCCCGGGCCACCAAAGCGGAGCATGTGAACTTAACTGCTATGCCACTGGACTGGCCCCTCTTTTTTTTTAAGGTATGCTTTTTTTTGGTGAGGAAGATTGGCCCTGAGCTAACATCTGTTGCCAGTCTTCCTCTTTTTTTTTTCTCCCCAAGCCCCAGTACATAGTTGTACATCCTAGTTGTGAGTCCTTCTGGTTCTTCTGTGTGGGACGCTGCCACAGCATGGCTTGAGGAGTGGTGCTAGGTCCACACCCAGGATCCGAACCGGCAAACCCCAGGCCACTGAAGCAGAGCATGTGAACTTAACCACTCCACCTCGGGGCTACCCCTTAATTTGTATTCTCTTGATGACTAATGAGTTTGAGCACTTTTCCTTGTATGCAAAGTTTTAAAACACAGAACCCTACCTTCCATTGTTTATGGGTGCAGAAAAACCTATGCAGGAGTGCTGAATACTCAGTTTGGGTGCTAGCTACCTTTGGGGACAAAGGCACGGAGGGGAATTTGCTGGGGCAGGGCTCACAGAGGGCCTCAACTTGTGACATCAGAAGTGGATACAGGAGTATCTGAAATGTTTTGTTCCTAAAATTGTTTGCAGTAAATAAAATACAACATTCATTCACTTGTGACGGAGCCGGGGGTAGCGTGTCCAGAATGACAGCAAACACATAGCATTCACCATGTTCTGGACGCTGCTTTTAAGTGCTTTCCATATATCAACTCTTTGAGTCCTCTTCAACAACCCTGTGAGAACAGTATTATGATTATCACTTCCCTTTTACGCTGTGAGGAAACTGAGGCACAGAGACCTTAAGTGACTCTCCCAAGGTCACACAGCTGGCTTATCCTTCAGGCCCTCTCCTCTCCTCTACGCTTGAAACAATTCTTAATTTTCTAAAAGTAATCATCAAAAGGAGAGAGAAGGAAGCGGAGGGCAGCAGGGTGGTGTGACGGGGGCCCTGGTGCTTCCTCCCGCAGGCCCCCCCAGCCCGGCTGCCCGGCCTTCATCATCGTCAAGCTGAGCCCGCTGCGGGACCGCCTGGTGGTGACGGAGTGCCAGCTGACCCACTCGCACCCGGCGTGTCCACTCGAGTTCGCCTACTACTTCCGGCCGGGCCACCTGCTGGCCAACGCCTGCCTGCCGGTGCGCACGACCAACAAGATCTCCAAGCAGTTTGTGGCCCCCGCCGACGTGCGCCGCCTGCTGTCCTACTGCAAGGGCCGCGACCACGGGGTCCTGGACGCCCTGCACGTGCTCGAGGGGCTCTTCCGCACCGACCCCGAGGCCAAGGTGGGGGCTGGGGAGAGGCAGGCGGGGGAGGGGGAGGCACGCGCAAGACTCGCGTGGGGGTCATTTATTCATTCGTGCATCCGCCCCACTCAGCATCCATTCACCCCTCTCCTTCCTTCCTCCGTGCGTTCATTCAGGAAGTCCTGATGGAGGCGTTGGGGTGGGGGGTGCAGCCTGCGAGACCCACGAGGCCCTGCGCTCAGAGAGTGGGCAGGCCCGGTGCAGAGAGTGCCCGAGAACCTCCTGTGCTGGTGCAAATGCCCTGTGGTCCCGCGCTGCCGGCTACCGCAGCCCCCGGCCACGCGTGGATGCACAAACGATAAGCGTGTCGTTTGATGAGTGTGCACAAAGTGAAAACACCCCCGAACCCCCCCCCCCCCCCTTCCAGATCAAGAATGAGAAGGGAGGGTCCTCCGGTCCATAAGCCGCTGGGGCGAGCAGCCGGGTAAAGGAGGATGGGTGAGGGCTGGACAGGGGCAGTTGGGAGGGTGCTGTTTTAGTTTGAGTGGTCCGGGGAGGCCTCTCTGAGGAAGTGATGGTGAAGTAGAGGGGACAGAATGGAGGGAGGGGACCCCCATTCTGCCTTCATAGGGACGCGAATGCAAGGCAGAGGGAACAGACAATGCAAAGGCTCAGAGGCTGCAGCAGCCTCCATGTGTTGGAGGAACAGCAAGAATGCTGCCTCTGGGAGGGATCTTTCTGCTGCTCTGATCCAACTTCAGGGCTGGGGTGGAGAAGGAAGGGAGGGAGGGGTGGAGGGAGGGAGGGAGGAAGGAAGGAAGAAAATAAATTGGTTTCTATGCTTTTTTTGTCATGCATAGAAGAGGTCCAACTCAGGTGCAGATGAGGCGTGAACCCACTGTCCAGAATCAGGTCCAGAGCACTCTCCCCATCTCCATCTCCATCTCATGCCCAGGGACCAGCCCTCTTTCAAGCCACCCACCCAAACGCAGGCCTCTGTCCACACATAATATTGAGAATAATTTTAGCTAACGTTTATCAAGCCCTCACTCTGGGCCAGGAACTACCCTAAGTGTTTTAGATCTTATGATTTATTTAAATCTCAGCAGAGCACCATGAGGAAGGAGTCCCCCATTCTCACCTCCATTTTACAGACAAGGAAACTGAAGCACAGAAAGGTCAAGTAACTGCCCCGGGGGCACACAGCTGCTTAAGGACAGAGCCAGACTCCAGAGCCACAGAGTCTGGGCCCAGGGCCCTGGTCTTCACCGCTCTGCTCTTCCCCAGTTTGGAGATGAGGCTCTGGCCCCTCCCCATCAGTTCTAGGCTCTGGAGGGTTGAGGGCCCCACCCCGCTCAGCTTGCTGCTCTGTAAAATGGGAGTGCACACACATGCACCCCCCTGGTCTTTGCTGTGCTGTTCCCTGTTATCCACTGTCCCCCCCTGGGAGCACCCCAAGTAGGGTTACCTCTGTGAGAAGCCACCCATCATAAAGGAAAGCCTTCAATGTCAAGAGAGTGGCTGTGTAATTCTGGTTTGGAGGCTGTAATGAAATCTAACTTAAACTGAGGTTGGCTCCCAGCTCTGCACTTTGGCCACCTGAATACTTTTTTTTTTTTTTTACTTGAGGAAGACTGGCCCTGAGCTAACATCTGTGCCCATCTTCCTCTATTTTGTATGGGGGACACCACCACAGCATGGCTGATGAGCAGTGCGTAGGTCCGTACCCGGGATCCGAAGTTACGAACCCCGGGCCACCGAAGCAGAGCACACCAAACTTGACTGCTGCATCACCGGCTGACCCTTGGCCACCTAAGAAATGAGAAAGAAGTTCTAGGAAACCAAGAGACAGATCAGTGAGAGGGTTACTCCTTTTTAAAAAATATTTCTTTTTTTTTTTTTTTTGAGGAAGATTAGCCCTGAGCTAACATCTGCTGCCAATCCTCCTCAAAAATGATCATTGCCTGCGCTGTCCAGTATGCCAGCCCCAGGGCCCATGTGGCTATCGAGCGCTTGAAATGTGGCTAGTATGAAGGAGGAACTGAATTTTTAATTCAATTTCATTAATTGACATTTAAGCAGCCCCATGTGGCTTCTAGATTGACCGGCACAGCTCTATACGTGCACAGATTAATTTGCATGTGTTCATTTTTAACCTTATTTCCCCTTACCCCTCCCCCGGCAAGGTAACCTATGCTGCACACTTTTTTGCATCTTGCCTTATATGTTGGGGTGTGCCAGGTGTCAGCGTCTTTCCTTCTTCCTCTGGGGCCGGTCAAATCCCCCTGAGAAAACCCCGACCTGGCTGGCGAGTAGAGAGGCCAGGCTGCCAGGTTTGGGGAGCCACGTCGGCGGGGGGAGGGCTAGGGAGCTGGCATTCAGTCAGTGAGATGCACCGGACCCGCCTCCCCATCAGATGGGCCCGATGCCCCCAGGGCCGGCACACCTTTCTGCTTTGCCCTCTCCGTGGAATAAACCGCCAGACGCCTGGGGGAGACAGGACTCATGAGCTTGTGAGATCTACCTGCTTCTTACACAGCCCTCAGCTTTCTTTTAACCTCCCCACACGGCCCGGTGCTGCCAGTTCTTTTTGGGGTCCTCAGCATTTCCCAATTGCTGGCTTAGGAATCCTGTGTGGTTTTTTTGTTTGTTTGTTTTTTGAGGGGTAGTGGTCAGCTTGTCCATCTGCTTTCCAGCTTCCGAGGTCTGCGTCCTGTTGTCTCCTCTCCTATTGCCTCTGTATTTAAAAAAAAAAAAACAAAAAAAGAACCCTTCTCTATAGATGTACTTGAGGTTCGGGAAAGACTGAAATTAGTGGGATGTGTTCAGTCGATCACCTTTACTTGGAAGTTTCACCTGGCGTTTTTGGCTTAAAAGATATATATATCTATATAGATATATATATATATATTTTTTTCTTTTAAGGCACCCAAATTTAAATGGCTTTCTTTTCTTTCTTTCTTTCTTTTGTTTTTTTGGTGAAGAAGATTGGCCCTGAGCTAACATCTGTTGCCAATCTTTCTCTCTTTTTTTTTAAAGATTTTATTTTTTTCCTTTTTCTTCCCAAAGCCCCCCGGTACATAGTTGTATATTCTTCACTGTGGATCCTTCTAGTTGTGGCATGTGCGACGCTGCCTCAGCGTGGTTTGGTGAGCAGTGCCATGTCCGCGCCCAGGATTCGAACCAACGAAACACTGGGCCGCCTGCAGCGGAGCACACGAACTTAACCACTCGGCCACGGGGCCAGCCCCTCTCTTTTTTTTTCTTCCTCAAAGCCCCAGTACGTAGTTGTGTATCCTAGTTGTAGCTCATTCTAGTTCTATGCAGGACACCACCTCAGCATGGCTTGATGAGGGGTGTGGAGGTCCGCGCCCAAGATCCCAAACAGTGAACCCTGGGCCACCTAAGTGGAACATTCGAACTTAACCACTATGCCACCAGGCCAGCCCCTTAAGAGATATATTGAAAGAGTTGTGTATTATTAATATTTAAGATAATAAAGAATTCTTTATTCTCATCCAAAGACTAGGTTAAGCAACAACCAGATATTATTCTCTCTGCTTCCAGCAGTCTCCTGAAGGAGGGATTGTTTTGAAAAGCTGAATGCCTGGGACCCCCTGAGTTGAGGTAGCTCACTTGGTCTTGGAAGGGAATCTGCCAAGAAGAGTGTAGCCAAAAGCCATAGCCACAGTTTATGGACAAGACTGAGTGACTGCTTCAATCAGGGAGGTGTTAAGACCTTTTATAATCTGCCCTGAGGCAGTGATGAAGGGCTGATGTGTCCAATCACGTCTCTGTTACCTCATTTGTGACAGGCTCCATAGTAACCTGTAAGCAAGCTGGCTCTTGGGGTAGAGATGGACCTTGCCCAGAAATTTTACAGCCTTCTCTTACGTGGATTTTTTGCCTTATGAGAAAGGGGAACATTGATCTGAGAGTGCTACTTTTGGATTTTTTTTTTTTTTTTTTTTTTTTTGCTGAGTAAAATTCACCCTCAGGTAACATCTGTGCCAATCGTCCTCTGCTTTGTATGCAGGTCACCACCATACCATGACTGACGAATGGTGTAGGTCCATGCCCGGGATCCAAATCCACAAACCCAGGCCGCCAAAGTGGAGCATGCTGAACTTAACCACTACACCACAGGGTTGGCCCCTGAGAGGGCTATTTTTAGGAATATGAAGTGGTGAACTGGCACAATCTCAGCACAAGACAATTTGGCATTATCTGTCAAAATGTCCAGAGCCCTCACCCTTTGACTCCTTCTCCCACTGCTGGGAATTTATCCCGTAGAGGTGGTGGCACAGGTGCGGAATGACTTATGCACGAGGCTAGACACGGCACCCCTTGTCAAGCCATGCTGTGGAGGCGTCCCACATAGAAAGTAGAGGAAGATGGGCACGGATGTTAGCTCAGGGCCAGTCTTCCTCAGCAAAAAGAGGAGGA
This sequence comes from Equus quagga, assembly GCF_021613505.1. NCBI lineage: Eukaryota > Metazoa > Chordata > Mammalia > Perissodactyla > Equidae > Equus > Equus quagga. Next base: position 90,276,362 of record NC_060279.1, on the reverse strand, counting down.
TTGGCAGCAGATGTTAGCTCAGGGCTAATCTTCCTCAAAAAAAAAGTTCGCATGCTCAGCTTCGGCAGCCCAGGGTTCGCCGGTTCGGATCTTGGGCGTGGACCTAGCACTGCTCATCAGGCCACGCTGAGGCAGCGTCCCACATAGAAGAAGTAAAGTAACCTGCAACTAGGATATACAACTATGCACTGGGGCTTTAGGGAGAAAACAAAACAAAAAAAAGGGCTCTGGAGCCAAAGGAAAAAAAAAAGGAAAAAGCAAAAAATCTTCCCAGATAGCATCATCTTTAGAAAAAGAAAAACAGCATTTAAAAAAAAAAAGGACCGGGTCTGTGTCGGTCAGGATGGCCTGGGGTTTGCCATAGTAACGACCAGCCCTCCGATCCCAGTGGCTTACCTCATTGAAGCTGACTTCTTGCTCACCGTCCTTACCCACCGTATGTTGTTGGGGGAAGCACCGCTCATCCGAGCCACTCAGGGACCCGGGAAGATGGGAGGTGCATCCCAGGATAATTATCACATCTGTCAGGAAGAGCTGTTACGGCTTCTGCCCGTGAGAGACACGCCAGGTCAGGTTCCTTCCACCTGCATATCTATCGTTGGCCGAAGCGAGTCATATGACCTTGCCTGACTGCAGGGGACAGAGAGGCGCAGTCTGCCCGGTGCCCAGCACCGAGGAGAGCCACGATTCCCTGGCGCACAGCAAAGGATGACCGCAGGCTTGGAGGGGGTGTTTCACCGAGGTCTGCCCGCGCCCTGCCCGGATCGGGGGCTTGTGTTTCTCCTGCTCTGTGGTCACACGGGCCTCTCACAGCTCAGTCGCAACCTCTCTATCGCTTCCTGGCTCCCAGAGAGGATCTCCTCTGTGCCACCTAGCCTCTTTTTACATCAGACGAGCCATTTTTGAGATGATAGAGTAAAACTAGAACTTGGTTTTATTTATATCGTCATACGCGAAAAGCTTTATACACATTCTAGTTGTGAACCAGTTACTTAACTTCTCGGAGCCTTAGTTTGTTCATCTGTAGAATGGAGATAATAGTAGATACTAGCTCATAGGGTAGTTAGGGTTTCTGTGAGAGGATCAGATGTGTGCGTGTAAAGAACAGTGCCCAGGGGCCGGCCCGGTGGTGTAGTGGTTAAGTTCGCACCCTCCGCTTTGACGGCCTGGGGTTTGCAGGTTCGGATCCCGGGCGTGGACCTACACACCGCTCATCAAGCCATGCTGTGGCGGCGTCCTACATACAAAATAGAGGAAGATTGGCACGGATGTTAGCTCAGGGCCAATCTTCCTCCCAAAAAAAAAAAAAACAATGCCCAGAAAGTAGGAAGGCTTATGTGTTTTAGCTACTTAGGTGTTATTTTTATTCCTTCAGTGTTTTCTTCAGGGCCGTCTGGAGAATAGTGTCGTTCTGAACACGTGAAAAGGAGGCTGTGTGCTCACATATAGGAAGAGATGTGGGTGGGGAGTGTTAAGTGGTGTGGTTTCTGATGCTCACACTGCGCAGTCTGCCATCTGTGGGCGACGCATCCTGGTGCCACCAATTTATGTGTCTGAGATGACACCTGCGCTCATTCAGGTCCTCAGATCTGCTCTCAGGGCTGCACCATCTCCTGTGTGAGCCAGGAGCCTCTCAGTCAGCCCTGTGCAGTCTTTTTGTGAAGGCCGTGGGGCACGGTGGTCTGCAGCACAGACCCTGGGTCCAAGCTGCCTGAGGTCAAATCCTAGCTCTGCCCCTTACTACCTGTGTGACTCTGGGCAAGCGACCAAACCTCTCTGTGCCTTGGTTTCCCCATCTGAAAAATGAGGATGATGATAATAGTACCTGCCGCACAGGATTGTCGTGAGGATTGAAAGAGTTAACGCCTTGGCACTGTGCCTGGCACAGAGACACTGCTTCCTGGGTGGGGTTAGTTCTCCTCAGCACTTTACAGGCCTGAAATCATCTTGTGTATATTTATTCATCTCTGGTTTGCAGGCTGTCTCTACCCACTCTAGAGTGTGTCTTACTGGCCCTCCTCAATGCCTGAACCAGAACTTGGCACATCAGATTTGTTCAGTAAATATTTGGTAGATTTTTGTTGTCAGGGCCATTGAGTTGATTCCGACTCCTAGTGACGCTGCCTGCAGCAGAGTGGAGCCCGGCCGGGTCTTTCTGCACCACCGTCTCCCCTTCCGGCGCTTTATCAGACAATGCTCTGCTGCCATTCGTGGGGTTTTCAGGGCCAATTTTTTCAGAAGTGGGTGGCCAGGTCCTTTTTCCTAGTCTGTCTAGCTTGGAAGCTTTGCTGAAACCTGTCACCATGGGGGACCCTGCTGGTATTTGAAATCATAGCTTTAAGCATCACAGCCACATGCAGCCACCACCGTGTGACACCCACAGATGGGTGGTGTGGTCCCCTGACCGGGAAACAAACTCAGACCTCAGTGGTGAGAGTGTCAAGTCTTAACCACTAGACCACCAGGGCTGACTATCTGGTAGATAAATTCACTCACCTATGTATCCCCATCTTCATCAAATGTCACCACACCCCTTAAGTGTCACCCATCCATCTCCCCTCACCCCTTGCTTTTTTTTTCAGCCATTCTTAATGACCTAGGCTTGGATCCCAGCCCCACTATTTGTCAGCTCCATGGCCTTGGGCAAGTCACTCCCCTGGTGTAGTCGGGGTCCCTAAGACCACCCTCAGGTTCAATGAGGACTCACAGAACTCAGAAAAATGTTTATACTGATAGCTGCAGTTTATTACAGTGGAAGGATACAGATGAGAATCAGCAAGGGGAAGAGGTGCAGGGGGCAGCGTCCAGGAGAGACCAGGTGGGCATCCAGTTGTCTCTCTCAGTGGGGTTGTACGGACAGCACTTAATTCTCCCAGCAGGGGTGTGTGACAACAAGCATGGGGTACTGTCCACCAGGGAAGCACACCTGAGCCTCGGTGTCCAGGGTTTTTATTGGGATCCCGTTATGTAGACATGGCTGACTGCCTGTGTGGCTGACCTTAGTCCAGCCCCTCTGGAGGTCAAGCTGATGTTGAGTGGCCCAAGGCCCACTTAAATCACATTGTTAGCATAGACTATCAGGTATGGCCCAGGGTCCCAGGTAAAACAAGTCACTCTTATCACGCAGGACATGCCAAGGGCTTAGAGGCTATCTCCCGGGAGCCAGGCAAGAGCCAGTCCTTTCTTTGGAATGTGCATGGTTTAGACAACCCAGACCTGCTGAATTAATCCTTTACTGCACACCTGGAATCTTTCAGCCTCAGTTTCCATATCTGCCTTATAAGGAAAATAATGGTTCTCTCTCAGCGATGACCCTCACTCAGCCAGAGGGCCCCACACCAACCTCAGTACCAGCCTTTCTCTTTAGCATGCCCCCCACACTCAGGTAATAAGAATAATACCAACAGCTGATGCTCAATAAACACTGACTTCATGCCAGGCATTGTTCTACATGTTTCATGCAGATTAACCCATTTAATCCTCATAGCGACTTTACAGTTATGCTCCCCATCTTTGCAGATGGGAACAGCTGACGCACAGAGAAGTTCACACACTTTCTCTAAGTCACACAGCTGGTGTGTAAATTCACACAGCTAGTAACTTGAAGAACCTGGATTTGGATCCCTGCAGTCTGGCTCCAGGGACCAGGAACTTTAACTGTCTAACCGTTGGGTGGGCCTTCCAGCTGAAAGCAACACTGGTTGTGCTGTTGCTCATGGAGATTTGGCCAGTCCAACAGGGCGGGACTCGGGCCTGCCTCAGTCAGTCCCTTGTCTCTCTTCAAGGCCTAGCACAGTGCCAGGTACACAATAGGTGCTCAATAAATGCTGTGTAATGAACAAATAGCTATGCAAGAAAAGCTTGTGTGCCCTCTTTAGAAAGTACTGACTTGAAAAGCCTCAAAATGAGTTTATTTTGGAATAGCGAAAGAATCACAATTCGGGATGCAATGCTATGGCAAACCACAGGCAAATCCAGAGAACAAAGGAGGGGAGCTGCTTTTATAGAGAAAAAGGGGGAGGGGGAGGGGCTGCTCTAAAGGGAAGTCCATCGGGGGAAAGTAACAGTTCAGGGCAGCAACAGCTTCTCATTGGTTGAGCTGTGGCATTTCTCATTGGCTGAGCTGTGGTGTTTCTCATTGGCTGAGCTGTGGC
>NC_060279.1:90252990-90272198 GCF_021613505.1 Equus quagga | reverse complement strand
GGTGTTTCTCATTGGCTGGACTGTTGCCGGGTGGGGAGAGAGATCTTCCTTCAGTAGTAAAGTAGTTTTACCTCCTGGCCAAGATGTAAGCTCTGTCTCTTCCTGTGTGGTGTAACTGATGATGCGTGATAGGGCCTGAGAGCTCCCCCTACAGGCCTTCCCAAATCAAATTTAGTAAGGGTTTCCTGTATTAATTTCCACAAAAGAAAACCCAAGATCAGAAATCTGAGTTGAATCTTCAAAAATGGAAATCAGGGGGCTGGCCCCATGGCTGAGTGGTTAAGTTCACATGCTCCGTTTTGGCAGCCGGGGGTTCACTGTTTCTGATCCTGGGTGCAGACCTGCACAGGACTCATCAAGCCATGCTATGGCAGAATCCCACATAGAAGAGCCAGAAAGACCTACAGCTAGGATACACAACTATGCACTGGGGCTTTGGGGGGGAAAAAATGATGGAAGATTGGCAACAGATGTTAGCTCAGGGCCACTCTTCCTTAAAAATAAAAAAAAGAAGAATGGAAGTCAGCTTCTTATTAGTCAAGTACATACTTGCCAGCTCTGGAAAAGTCTCAAGGCAAATACATTTTGCTGTATTTGCTTTTCTCTTATTCCTGACTCCCAAGGAGAAAAAGATAAGAACTTACTTAATACTATGGAAACAGGTAATTTTTTTAACCCATTATACCTATTATGGCTTTTATCTTTATGTTAGTTTCTAGACCAGCGCTAGAACTTTCTATGATGACGGAAATGTCCTATATCTGTGCCACTAGCCTCGTGTGGCAATGGAGCACTTGAAATATGATGAGTGTGACTGAGGAACTGAATTTTTATATATTTTAAAATCTTAATTTAAATTTAACTAGCTACATATGGCTAGTGACTACAGTATCAGAGCAGTTCTAGATGGAAACATCTGCTGAGATAAATCATAAAGTAATAGTAAGTGTGAAAATTAATAATGGTTGAAAACAATTATGGTGGTGTAGTAACTAATTCAGCAGTAAGCTTGAGAGGCTTTTAAAATAAAATTTATTGAATTCCAACACTATTTAAGATGCTGAATGTACGATTTCAGGGGTAGGAAAGCAGTTTCCTTCTTTTCTTTGGAATCTATTAGACTTTTTTTTCCTTGAAAGCTGAGAACTATGCAGTGCTTTTTAATTGGTCTTGTAGGATGAGGTCACATTCTGGCAGAACGGTTTGTGGAGAGATCTGTGCTTAAAATGTTTTCGAATCCTGGTTCTGCAGCTGCGAGTCAGCTCTGACAGGGACTGGCTGTAGGAGCCCTGACTGTCTGCCTGGTGGAGGGGGCCTTAGCTCATAGCCACTCATCTCCCTGCCCTGCTAAAGTGGCTTCTGTGCCATAATAATGAGACTGCAGTGGCTGAGGCCACAGTGGACCAGAGGGGTGGAAAATGAGGTCCAAGGGCCTCATCACCCAGCCCACAGCGAGGGGTGAGCTCCTGGTTTTACCTGAAGTGTGATGGGAAGTCCTGGGAAAGGTTTCCAAGCAGAGGAGGGAGCGATTTGATTGGAGTTTTGCAAATGGCCTCTGGAGGCCGTGCAGGGGACAGACAGGGGGCTCAGGTGGAGACAGGGAGCCCAATGAGGAGGCAGCTACGATAAACCAAGTGGGAGATGGTGGTGGCTCCAAGCAGGACGGTGGCCGTTGGGATGGGGAGAAGTCATCAGGTCCTGGACTCATTCTGAAGGTCGCTTTTAGGACGCAGGGATGGACTGCACGTGGAGAGTGAAGAAAGAGAGACGCCAGGACCCAGCCCAGAGTGTCTGGGCTGGAGCAATGGAGTGGATGGTGGAGCCATTGATGGAGATGGTGCCGACCGAGGAGGGGCAGGTTGGGGAAAGCGAGAATCAAGTGTGGCTTCCTGCCGCTAGTCTCAGGGGACACATGAGCCGTCCAAGGGGGGCCTGTTGCTGCAGAGGCAGCTCGGTAGGTGGGTCTGGAGCCTGGAGATACAGAACTGGGAGTTAGGAGCTTAGAGATGAGGAAGGCCGTGTGGCTGGATGAGATCACCTTGGCAGAGCCTAGAGGTAGGAAAGAGGAGAGGAGAGGAGAGGGTCGGGCTCTGCGGCCCGGCAACATTCAGACGCGGAGCAGAAGAGGAGGGGCAAGCAAAGGAGACTGCAGACGAGACGCTGGGAGGAAGGAGGAAAGCCAGGAGTTTTTAGGGGGACAGAAGCCAAGAGAGACCTGTGTTCCGGAAAGGAGGCAGGGTCACTGAGCTGAATGCTGCGGGGAGCTCAAGTAAGACAGTAATAATAAGTGCGTATTCGATACCTACCAGGCATCATTCCAAGCTTTGGATACAAATGATCTCATTTTAGCCTCACCACGACCCTATTAAACAGACTTATTACCCCCATTTTTGCAGACAAAGAAAGTGAGGCTCAGCGAGGGGAAGTCGCTTGCCCAGGGTGCCACAGCTAGTAAGAGGCAAAGCCAGGATTCAAAACTAGACTCTTTCCAGAACTTCCACTCCAGACATGTGGCCAGTGGATATCGCGCCCACTAGCGCCTTCATTCAGTCACTTATTCAGGCTGTATGGAGCTATTGCCCCAGGCCAGGTGCCGTTCACAGCATCAGGGATGCAAAACATCCCTGACCTTCTGGGGCGTACATCTTAGGGAGGGTAAACAGGCAATCAGGAAATCAGCAAATAAAGATGTGACGTGCTTCAGGGGCTAAGTGCCGTGGCCTCCAGCACCTAGAGAGAGCTGGGCTGTTTGTTTAGATGGGATGCCCAGGGAAGCCCTTCGTGAGGACATGGTCTTTGAGCTGGCATGATAATTATAGTAATAACGATCACTTTGAGAGCGCTTACTATTTGTTGAATGAGGATGGTTGAATGACTGTAATATTATTTGTGCCAGGCTAGGTTCTAAATGCTTCAATTCATTTCGTCCATCCCATCACAGAGATACTCTCATTATCATTTTACAAAGGAGATGGAGGTCAGGGAAGTTGCCAGAAGCCACACAGCCAGGAAGTGGGGACTCCAGGGCCTCAGCCCAAGCAGTCGGGCCCCAGACGCTATGCTGAACCTGACTCTCCGTGCATAAAGGAATAAATATTCAGTTCCCAGAAGGGGAAACAGGGAGGTTAAGGAGGAAACTGAGGCACACAGAGGTTAAGTCACAAGGTTAGGAAGTGGCAGGGCCTAGACTCAAACCTGGGCAATCTGGCGCCACAGTCTGTGGGCTTTGCTACCAGACCGCTGGCTCTCAGCCTTGAGCGGGAGTGGGGATCCCCTGGAGGGCTTGTCAAAACAGATCGCTGGGCCCCGCCCCCAGAGTTTCTGACTCAGCAGGTCGGGGGTGGGCCTGAGAATATGCATTTCTGCCAAGGTCCCAGTAGGTGATGCTGATGCTGCTGGTCCGGGGCCCACACTTTGAGAACTCTTGCCCCAGACTGCCTCTCAGCCCGTGAAGGCATCAATACCCAGTTCCCAGTAGGTAAAGTGAGGCTCAGAAAGGCTGTCTGGTGTGCAAAACTCACACCAGCTATTTAGATGGTAATGCCGAGATCTCAAACCCAGGCCATCCGCCTCCGGAGCCCGCGTTTTTAACCATTCCCCTGCACTGCCTCCTGCCGGTCAAAAGAATCAACGTGTGCACGCAAGAATGGATGGCTTCCACTTTCTCCAGAGGGGGAAACCGAGGTCAGGGAGGGGGGCGAGGCGACCCCGGCGTCCCCTGACCTCCTTCCCCGCCTGCCTCCCCCGCCCGCAGGTGAAGCTGGTGTTCGTGGAGGACCAGGCGGTGGTGGAGACCGTGTGCTTCCTGACGTCGCGCACGCGGGCGCTGCTGCGGCGCTTCCCGCGCATGCTCCTGGTGGACCGGCTGCCGGGGCTGCAGGGCGCGCTCGACCTGCTGGCCGTGCTGTGCGTGGACGGCGCGGGCCGCGCGCGCCAGGCCGCCTGCTGCGTGGCGCGCCCGGGGACGCCGAGCCTGCTGCGCTTCGCGCTGGCCTCGCTGCTGCAGAGCGCGCCCGACGTCAAGGGCCGCGTGCGCTGCCTCACCGCCGGGCCCGAGGTGGCGGCGCAGCTGCCCGCCGTGCGCCAGCTGCTGCCGGGGGCGCGCGTGCAGATCTGCCGTGCGCAGGGCCTCGAGACGCTCTTCAGCAAGGCGCAGGAGCTGGGCGGCGCCGGCCGCGAGGACCCGGGCCTGTGGCCGCGCCTGTGCCGCCTGGCCGGCGCGTCGTCACCCGCCGCCTACGCTGAGGCGCTGGCCGAGCTGCGCGCCCACGGCCCGGCCGCCTTCGTCGACTACTTCGAGCGCAACTGGGCGCCGCGCCGCGACATGTGGGTGCGCTTCCGCGCCTTCGAGGCGGCCCGCGACCTGGACGCGTGCGCCCTGGTGCGGGGCCACCGCCGGCGTCTGCTGCGCCGCCTCAGCCCCTCGCGCAGCGTGGCGCAGTGCCTTCGCGACCTGGTGGCCATGCAGTGGGCCGACGCGGCCGGGGAGGCGGCGCCCGATGGCCTAGACGGTGGGGGTCTTTGGCTGGAAGGCGAGCCGGGAAGGGGAGCCCAGGTGGAGAACGAGAGGGTGAAGGGCGTGGAGAGCGGGGACTGGGCAGGGGCCCCGAAAGAAGGAAACATTTGGAGAGGAGCACAGTTGGAGAAAGAGTGGGTCAGAGGACTGGAAACCAGAGACCGGGGAGGGGCTCAGTTAGAGAGTGAGAAGGGGAGAGGATTGCAAATTCGAGATTGGAGAGGAGTCCAGTCGGAGAACCGGAAGGTGAGGGGACTGGAAGGGAGTGTCTGGAGAGGGTCCCAGTTGGAGAAGGAGCACTTGAGGGGGCCAGAGATCAGAGACTGGAGGGGGGCCCCACTGGAGGGTGAGAAAGATTGGGGTATGGAAGGTTACGTCTGGAGGGGTGCCCATTTGGAGGACCAGGGGCTCAGGGGACTGGAAGGGTACACCTGGAGGATGGCCCAGTTGGAGGATCAAAGGATTAGGGTGCTAGAGACCACGGAGCAGAGGGGCACCCAGTGTGATTATGAGATGGCCAGAAGTCTTGAAGGGAACACCTGGAGGGAGGGCCAGTTGCACGATGAAAGGGCGAGTGGACTGAGAACCAGAGACTGGAAGGGGCTTCCTTTGGAAACAGAGACGGGAAGGGGGCTGGAGGTGCGAAACTGGAAGGGGGTCCATTTGGAGAAGCCGCTGGAATTGGTCCCTGAGAACGGAGACCAAAGGGGGCCCCAGTGGGGAGATGAGGGGCAGAGAGGGCCAGAGATCCGAGAAGAGAGAGGAGTGAGGTTGGGGGTCAAAAGAAGAAAGGACTTGGAGGATGTAGTTCTGGTCCAGCTGGGGGACACAAGGGTGACAGGCCTGGAGAATGGGGATGGAGGGGGAGCCCGGTCTGGGGGCCCCAGGAGCCGAGGAGGGCAAGGGATGGAGTGTGGGGACACGGGAGGGAGGTGTCTGGGGCTGGGGAATGGCGTCACGTGCGGCCCGACCGTGAAGACCGTGTTCGAGGGTGATGTCGAATGGGCGGTGACAAGGAGAGTGTACCTGACGGCGGGGGAGAGCCTGCAGGAAGGAGGCGGAGGAGAAGCCCCGCGGGAACCAAAGAGGCCTCGCTGCCCCTCGGGAGAGGAGGACATGGACTGGGAGCCGCTGGCCAAGTTCCGGGCAGCTTGCGGGCCAGAGCTGGCAGACTTGGTGGCCGAGGAGCTGGCCTTTGCCAGGCAGCACGGGACGCGGGGTTTCCACTGGACTGGAGCTGGCTTTGCCCTTAAGGATGGCACCTCGGACTTCTTCCTGGACGGGGCGCTCACGCGCTGCAGCTGCTCCATCCACGCGGCCCGACGTCTGCCCTGCCGCCACCTCTTCGCTGCGCGACTCCTCACCGGGGCAGCCTTATTCCACATGGACCTGCTCAGGGATTGCTGGGGGAGAGCCCCGGAGCCCTGACCCTTCCCACCCCCCTGCCCGCCACCCTCCACTGGGAGGGCGGGAGGGCATTCTTCGATCCCAAAGATAACAGGTCTGAGGCCAAGGAGGCCACCCCAGTCCCTCCGGCCACCTCCTGGCTCATCCAGGGACCTCATCTTGGCAGTTTGCCTGTCTGGGTCCGAGGGGAAGCCGACACTGTGCTCTCTGAGGTCCGGGAGCCACAAGTGTGGAAGATGGTGGTGGCCAGGGTGGATTCTGAGGGCTTCCCTCCGTGGTGGAAATGTGTGATGAGAGGTGTAGACAGGGTCAGGCCAGGGCGGTAGGAGGAAAGGGACCAAGCTGGGGGAGGGGAGGACAGCAGGCTACGGGGAGAGCCTGGCAGGAGAAGGCTGGTCAGTCCAGGGAGTGCAGGGGCGAAGGGAATAAAGCAGTGGAGAAAGAGAGGAGACAAGTAAAGGAGAGGGAGGGAGAAAAGACCGTAGGGGAGAGTGAGCGGAGGAGAGAGGATGGGGGAAGCGGCAGAGAAATGGAGAAGAATGCAGACAAGCAGAGGGAGGCAGGAGAGGAGAGAGAAGAAAGGAAGGAGAAGGACAAAGAGGAGGTAGGGGAGATGGGCAGAGAAGGAAGGAGAGGGGGGTGCTTTTGGTGTTTCTCCAAAGCCTGCAGGCCTGGATCCCCTTTGCCTTCTGGTTGGTCTTCCCCGGAGGAGAGACTAAGGGCGTGCTGGGAGTCTGGGGGGATGGGCTGGAGGGTCTCCACTAGGGGAGGGGAACCGTTTGGACTACTGTGCTTCACGATTGGAATAAAACAGTATTATTTTGGTTTCCATGCTGAGTTCTTGGCTTCTGGGAGAGGGTGGGATGCCCAGACCCAGAGGGAAGTTGAGATGCTCCAGCATTCCTTCCTTCTTTCTCTGAGCAAGGCCTGCTGAGGCTGGATGCAATGAAGGGGTCAAAGATGAATCCATCTCCATGGCAGCTCGGGCCTCATCCTCCCTCACCTGGACCAGGATGCCATGGGGGCAACTTGCCAGTATCCATGGATTCCACCCTCAGATGGTCAGTCCATGCCAGTCTCGGCCACCGTGCCAGTGATTGGTTGAAGAAAGGGTTTGTGACCTGCTCCTGGCCACTGGGTCTGCTCAGGGCAGGGGGCTTCCGATAAAGGTGCTCTCAAGCTTAAGAAGCAGCCCCAGAATGAGATGGCCAGGCCTAGACCTGCTTGCAAGCATCTTAACAGAGCGTGAGAATGAAGCCAGCACTGACAACGACAGGCCTAAGAGATGAAGAAAATCTGCATCCTGGCTTAATCTAGTGGAGTGTGCCCTGCTGTGGGGCTTCCTAAGGCAGACAGAAGAGATTATAATGACTTAAGGCAGTTTGAGTTGGGGTCTCTGTTATCACAAGGGGGGAGGGGGACCGAAGTCTATTGCAGGTGACAGAAATCCAGATCAATGTAGCCCGGCAGATTTCAAACTTTAATGTAAACAAAAATCACCCAAGCACCTTATTAAAACAGTTGGATCAGGAGATCTGTGGTGGGGGCCTAGAATTCTAGGAAGCTCTCCAACGACGAGGTTGCTGCTGGATCGCAGACATGCTTTGAGTAGCAACGAAGGAGCTTAACATAAAAGGTCGCTCAGCAATTTAAGTCACGAGGCAGTTAAAGGCCTCAATACAGCTGAATCCAGAGGCTCAAATAATGTCAGGTCTCTACCTTGTGGTTGTGCTGTTTGCATCATGGCCTCCTTCAAAAGAAGGCCAGGAGAGCCGCTTCAAGCCCCAATCCTATATCCTCAAATCTTCATCCAAAGAGACCTCTCCAGCAGCATCCATATATCAAATCTCAAGGAAGAAGTTGATTATATTATCTATGGTTATGTTAATGCTGTGTCACAAGCTTAACACTTCAAAGGTATGTGACAATAAGCATTTATTGTTTATGTGTCGTTTACTGTTTATGTGCTCAAACTTGAGTGGGCCTCGGGAAACTGATTGCCCAGAGATCTTGTTAAAACACAGATTGGGGTGCCCCATCCCCCGAGTTTCTGATTGAGTAGGTCTGAGGATTTGCATGTCTAGTAAGTTCCCAAGTGATGTTGAAGCTTCTGGTTCAAAGATGAAACTTGGAGAATCTCTGATCAAAGCCTGGACCTGTGCCCATTCCTGTAACAGGCCAACTGGGCAGACAGGATGTACAGCGTCACAGAGAGCGGGGAGGGAGGGCCGTTAAAGAAAGGAGGCAGGAGGAATCCTGAGCAGGCAAACCCGCAGTGGTCCAGCATAGACCAGTGTCCCAAACCTCTCCACTTGACTCTTATCATTAGATTCTTGGATGTGGGTTCTGGGAAGGGAAAGAACTCGGGCCATAATATAAATTAAAGAAGGGCCAGTGGAGGTGGGTCAGGATGTCAGAGAGACAGATGTGGGTAGTGACATCAGCAGGGCCTTATACTTACAAAAGGAGGTGAATCTTTATCCTGAGAGCAATGGAAAATCATTCAAAAATTTAAGGCAGGGGTATGGCTTGACTGGATGTATAAAAATAAAACCACCCCTGGCAGCTTTATTGTGACAAATGCATCCATGTGAGTCCAGAGGACGAAGAGATTTATGGTCAGCAAAACAGGACAGAGCAGATTTTTCAGACAAGTGGATCTTGAACGATGTGTTTGCCAGGAAGAGAAAATGGGAAAGAGCATTCTTGGCAGAGGGAACAGCCTGTGTAATGGTATTTTGCCCTTCCGGAAGACGAGAGAAAACCCAAAGGTCAGTGATTGATCTATGAACCTCTACATGCCCCACATGTCCACCATAATCCCTTGAGGCCTCTGCTCACATGTAACCTCCTCCTAAACGCCATCCCTGAGCAGTCTGTTTAAAGAGTCACTCCATCCCCTTTCTCTGCTTTGTTCTTCACAACACTTATCGTTACCTGAAATTATGCCACATAGCTCTTCACCAGTTTAGCACTGTGGTTAAGCTTACAGAGTATGAAGCCAGATTGTTTCAGTTCGGATCCCAGGTCCACTACGTACTTACTGTGTGCCCTTCTGTTGCTTAATCTCTTTCTGTTACAGTTGGGGAATAATAATAGTGCCTGTTTCACAGGGTTTTGCGAGGGTAGCTGAATTAGCGCGTCTATCAATGTTCTCACATCGTCTGCATTTCCACTTCCACCAAAGCATCTTGTGAAAATTAATAAAGGCAAACCTCATTTAAACATGGAGATGGGGGTCCGGCCCAGTGGCGTAGTGATTAAGTTCTTGCACACCACTTTGCTGGACCAGGTTCAGATGCCACCCGGGGACCTACGAACTACTCATCAAACCACGCTGTGGCAGCATCCCACAAAAAATAGAGGAAGATTGGCACAGATGTTAGCTCAGGACAATCTTCCTCAAGCAAAATGAGGAAGATTGGCAACAGATGTTAGCTCGGGGCCAATCTTCCTCACAAAAAATAAAAAATAACAAAAAATAAAAATGGAGACAGGAGGCCAGAAGGGGGCGCCCTCATGCACTACCACTAAACAAATTACAGGAAGGATTGTCACTTACAGACCTCAACAGGAAGAGATGTACATTGCATCCCAAGGAGAAATCCACTACCCCAGCAACAAAGCCAATTAGAAAATGTCACCACCCTAAAGTCTTGTTTTTTACCAATGGATTTTTGTTCAAAATAACCCCTCCCAACTTCCTCCTCTTTCTCTATAAAATAACTTCCTCTCCTTTGCTTGTTGGACTTGCCTATGGCTTTTGCTATAGCTTGCTTGTCCCTAATTGCAATTTCTCTGCTATTCCCAAATAAACTCATTTTGCTGGTAAATAACTGACTTTTATTTTTAGGTTGACATTACGAAGTACCTATTAGCATACTGTTTTCTCTAGTGATTTGTGTTCGTTGTTGTTATCAACAGTCAATCTCCTCCCACCAAAATATAAGCTCTCTTTTGTTTCCCATTGTATCTGCCTAGAACCGTGCCTGCCGCAAAGTAAGCACTAAAAAAGATGAAAGAATAAAAATGGCAGCCTGGCTAGTAAGGCTAGTGCTTCATCATGCCTCATTGTTGCTATAGTGACAATAGAGCCTGCCTAAAGATTCCCAGCGTCAGTCACTTCGTTCCCATCCAGATCACCTACTGGCGGCCACTTGTGTCTTCCGCTGTAGCAGCCAGAAAACTACAACTCCCAGCAGGCTGAGCGCCGCCAGCGCGGGCCTGCTAAGAGTGGGCGCCTGCGCAGTAGAATCTGCAGTCCGGCGCTCCATCTGAGCATGTGCGGGCTGCGGGGTTCTTAGTCGCTGGAGGCAGAGGACAGAGGAGAGGGCTCTGTTCGCTGAGCTTTGTGCGGGTGCCCCCTCGTCTCTCCCCACTCTCGCGGTCCGAGGGATCTGGGTCCCTGGACCGACATTTCGGCGTGGGGGGGGGGGGGGGGGGGGGGGGGGCCCGCTCGGTTTTCCGGGGGGGGGGGCGGGGTTCTGCACGCGGAGGGGATTGCTGCGGGAGGGGTGGAGGGGAAGCCAAAGGTAGGCGTTGCCATGGTAACCCTGGAGCGGAAGGAGTTTAGGGATGTCGTGGGAGGAATGAGAGTAACAGCCTGGGATGCTTGGTGGAAGAATGGGGAGTGTGATGGAGGAAGCGGTTAGAAAAAAGAGGAGTTGAAGTGATACTAGGGGAATTAGGTGTTTTGAGCGAGTGGGAGTGTTTTGGTGGATTCATATATAATAAGGGGATTTGGGGAGGTCATTGGAGAAATCGGTATGCTGATAAGTACCTGGGATGTTTCAGGGGAAGTGGAAATGCAGTAGGGCACATTAGGACGTTAAATTCATTTATCAATCAGATTATCTGCAAAGCTCCTCGTATGTACCAGGCACGGCTAGATTTGGAGAATACAGTGGTGAGCGGGACGTGTGAGATTATAGAGGAGTTTAGGGTTTATGGGGGAGTTAGAGTGTTATAGGAAAAGGAGCGTGTTGTCGCATGGGAGAAACGGGCAGTTGGAAAGAACTCGATTATAAGAAGAAGTTGGAATTGGGGTATTCTGTAAGTTAATTCTGGCACTGTTTTAGAGGACTAATGAAGTACCAGCCTCTGGGGAGCGCTGGGGACTCCTCAGAGCGAAGTTAGTCTTATGGATAGGGTTGCCAGGTTTAGGGGAAAAGCAATGCCCAGTTGAATTCAAATTTCACCACGTATAGTATTTTAGTTGTTTGCTGTTTATCTGAAATTCAAATTTAACTGGGCAGTCTGCATTTTCATCTGGCAACCCTAATTTCAGGGAATTGGGATGTTTGGGAAGAATGGGTTCTTATAGGGGACGTGGAGCGTTACAGTGTAATTGGCTTGTAGGAAGAGGAGCTGGGGATACTCAGGAAAAGGCGGAGTGTTGAAGCCAACATTAAGATCACCACTTACTGTATGCCCGGGGCTATGCTAAATGCTTTTGTTTTCAAAAGCTCTTTATGATGGGAAATTTCAACCCTACACAATAGTAGAACAATGTAATGAAGCTACTTGCACCCTCTCTGCTTTAAATGAGCACCATATTGAAGCATCACGACAATGCTATGAGGTAACATTACTATTATCCCCCCATTTTACAGTTGAGGAAACTGAGGCACAGAGAGGTTAAATAACTTGAACCAAGTCACCCATTGGAAGGGGCAGGACCAGGATTTGGAACCAGGCAGTCTGGCCTCCGTCTGCAGTGTAACACACAACTTCCATTTGGGAAGTATCGGTGGGGGGAAGTGGGACCTTGTGAGAGCAACAAGAAGGTGGTAGGGTGTCAAAGGAAAGAGAATTGGGCTGTAGGAGCATGTGCCCTTGTTAGAGGATTCCTATAAGGGCGAGTGGAGGCTTGTTGGGAGCACTGGGATGTTTGGGGAGAGTAGGGGAGTTATAGGAAGAGTTTGGTGTTTTGAGGTATAACGGGAAGTTGTGTAGCTGTGTTTTCTAGTACAGTAGCAGGTAGCCATGTGTGGCTAAATTAAATTAAAATGAAATGCAATTAAAAATTCGGTTCCTTGGTTACACCACATTTCACATACTCAGTGGCCCCACTGTATTGTACACTGAAGTCCTAGACCATTTCCATCACTGCAGAAAGTTCTATCTGCCGGCACCGATGTGTGGCAAGAAATAGGATGTTACGGTGAACGTGGGGTTTCCTGGTTCCTAACTCTCCGGCCTTCTGTCTTATCACTTGCCCTCCTGCCTCATCTACAGCCGGCTCTAGCCTGTTCCCCAAACAGGACCAACTCCATCTAACTTTGACCCCTGCTCTTCCCTCTGCCTGGAATCCCCATCCAGCTCTTTGCACTTCAGGCTTAAATGTCACCTCCCGGGAGAGGATCCCCTTGAGAGCCTTATTGAAAGCCGCCAGCATCCCCTTCCCACCACCAGCAACTATCCCATCCCCCTGTATTATTTCTTTCAGAAAACTTTCCAGGATCTAAACTCTTGTTCATTTATCATTTACCTTGTCATTGTCCATCTTCCCCACTAGGGGGAGGCCTCCCCCTCACCATGGAACATTCCAGGGCCTGAAATTGTGCCTGGCGCAGAAGAAACAATAAATTATGTTGACTAAGCGAATCGAGGCTATTCAGAATTCGAGAGTAGTGATATTACAGGGGAGATTGGGGTGTTATGGGGGGGGCATAGGAATTGATACCAGGAATTTGGGTGATAAAGGAAGGATTGGGGCACAAGGGGGTATGGAGGATGTTAGAAAACAAATGAGGGGGTGGCAGAGGAGGACTTGGGACGTTCCATGGAATTGGCTATTTGCAGGATTATTAATTCCCCAGTGCCTCAGTTTCCTCATCTGTAAAATGGGAATAATAACGATATCCATTTCATAAGTTTGTTTGAGGCTTAACTGAGGTAACACATGGAACGTGTTTAGAAGACAGCCTGTCATCATCAAAATTATTACTGATGTTAAAGCAGGAGTTGGGGTACACAGGATCCTGCCTCCTTGCTTCACCCAGTTCCCCAACTTGGCCTCACTGCACCTGGGAAGAACCCTGGGGTTCCAAAAAGTGGTTTGAAATCCACTCTGCTGAGGCAGGCCACCGCAGACTGTGGCAATAGCGGGCACGTGGCAGGAGATGGGTAGCAATAACTCTTCCCCCCGTGTAGACGGTCCAGAGCCCTCTTCACAGCTCCCCACCTGGCCGCCTTCACTCATCAAAGCCCCATGCCTGCGCCCATGCTGACATTTAATTAGCTCTGAACTACACCGTGCCACAGGTTTTACCTATGGGATCACCCATGCTCCCCAGGAGGTGGGCATTGTGCCCGTGTTCCGGCTGGGGAAATTAAATCAGAGAGGTTCAGCGATTTGCCTAAGGACACACACAGTAAAGGAGAGTCCTTCTCCCCAACCTCCACCCCTCCACTTTGAGTGGCTCTCATTTTAGCAGAAAGAATGCCTGGATGGAGTCACAGAGAACTAGCCGGCTCCCAGTACGGCTCAGTCATGCACTTATTGAGGCTCATTCTCTCTGCGCCTCAGTTTCTTCATGTGGAAAATGGCTGCTTTGAGAATTGAAGATAACGTGCTTATGCTGTCTGGTACATGCCAAGCGTATCAGTAATCAGTATTATATATCAGTCCTCTCCTTTTCTTTTGAGACTGAAGCTGTGGGTTGACATTTGAGGGGAAACTCGGCGACGGCGAATGGGGAGACCTCCCCAAGTCAGCCCCCTAATATATGCCGGCCGCTGGTCCAGAAATCCGCTACGCATGCGCATTCCGGGGCGCAGGATGCGGGGCGGCCTCGGATCTTAGGATGGATGGAGACGCCCGAGAACCCAAGGTCTAGCTGGAGGGGAAGGTGCAGAGCACAGCGCTAAGTGGGGCGGGGGTAGCGATAGGGAGGCTGCGAAGTGTAGGGAGACACTGGTCGAATCTAAAAGGCACAGGCCAGCCGGCGGCCCGGTCAGTTTCTAGCTGAACAGGGATTCCGTTCATGCTTCACCCCCCCCCCCCCCCCGGTAATGGTCTCGCCCGACTCCCCTTCTCTTCTGCCACTCCAGGACGTACCAATTTCGCAGCAGAGGGATGAGAGGAGTGGGCCTGGGTGCAGAAGGGCGGGACCATTGTCGTGGAGATCGGGGGGAAAACGTAGGTGGAGGGGGCGGCGGTAAAGGGGTCCAAACAGAAGAGGAGAGGCCTTCAGGAGCCCCTTGTTTGAAGGCTGGGGCGGGGCTTGGAAGACGTTTGCAAGGAAAAGAAGGCGGGGCCTCTGGAAAGGCGCGTTCATTGGGTGGGGAGGTGGGAGGTTGCGGTGGGCGAGTTCATTGTGTGTCCGAGTGAGGGGGATGAAATTGGTTGGGAGACACCATTGTTTGTAGGGGGAGATTCCGGCAGTGCTTGGCGGTGGCCTCTGCGTGCATGAATGGGGAGGGTCCGGGTGAGTGTGTGCATGGGTAACGGGTTTGAATTATGCCTTGAAGGAGGATTTGGATTCTGACAGAGGCTCTGAGAGGGCACATCAGATGTGGGGGAACAACAGGCACAAGTGTCCCTTGGCGGAAGAGTTAAGGACCCACTTGCAGAAGGAGGGGCTGCCTTTGGCGTGTAAGGTCCACAGGCAAATACATCCAGAGTGATGCTGGAGAGTATGCAGGGGACATACCAAAAGGGCCTGGACTGCCAGGTTGAGGGGCCTGATGCGGTCCCCGGGTGCTGGGGAGCCATGGGAGGGCTGTGAGCAGGAGAGGAGCAAGATCAACTCTGGGTGAAGAAAGATCCGTCTGGGGCCATGTCGGGGTTCGACTGGAGTGGGGAGACTGGAGGTGGGGAGGCCAGAGAGGAGGCTGGAGTGATGATCCAGGGGGAGAGGAGGAACCCTGAGCTGGGACACGGGCCATGGGGACAGAGGGGAGGATACAAGGAGAGAGAAAACACAGGAGGGATGGGGCTTGGGGACTGACAGGTGGGGGAGGGGAGGAGAAGGTGGGACGAGACCTCCCCGGGGCATCTGGCCCAGTGACGCGGTGGACAACCGGGCTATGCACAGATGGGGACCCCCGGAGGAGGAGTGGGTTTGGAGGAAGACTCTGAGGTCAGCATGGGTGTCATGAGTTTGAGAGACCAGCAGGTCATCCGCAGGGCTCAGGAGGGAGGTCCTGGTTCTGTCCGCTGTGTTTGGTCCTTGGTCCTGTGGGGGGGGGGGGGGGGGTGGGGGGAGCGGGGGGGGGGGGGGTCAAGGGAGGAAGTCAAGGGTTCAGTTTAAGAAGCCATATTGTGAAGGGCCTTGAACGCCAGACTGAGGAGCTCATTTTTCTCCTGGGGGTGCTAGGGAGCCATGGGAGGAATGTGAGTGGGGCAGGGGCAGCATTGGAGGACAGAAAGACCCCTCTAGGGCCACATGGGGAATGGACCGGAGAGGGGAGACCAGAGGCAAGGAGCCCAGGCAGGAGGCTGGACGAGGACAAGCATGAGCTGGGCTCAAGGCGGCGAGGATGAAGAGAAGTATATAGTTGGTGGTTGAGGCCATGGGAATATCTGTGATCTGCCCAAGGAGGGTCTTGGCAAGAGATGGCCTGGCTGGGCCCCAGGGCAAATGAGACCTGGGAGGAGACCCCGCTCCCAACACCAGCAGCATGGAGAAAGACGGAGACTGTTGCCTGAGGCTCCCCTTCTCTCTCCCTCAGTCCCCTCTGCCTCCTCGCAGCCGGAGCTGACCAACAACAGCCCCGCCTCACTGTCACCTCAGCATCCAGAGCCCCAGGGCCAAGTCAGGGGCAGACCCCACGCCATGAAGGTGGGAGATGGAGACGTGAGTCCTGGAGACCCCCCAGACTGTCAGGGGTTGGATCCATCTCAACTGAGGACACACTCTGAGGAGCCCGAGGTCCCGGAAGAAGAGGTGAGCACCCCAAGTCCCACCCCGGGAGGGGGCGCCTGTGGGTTTAGTTCCAAGCTCTGCCACTTCCTGGCTTTGCGACTCGGCCCATGGACACCCTGCTCTGAGCCTCAGTTTCTGCGTCTGTGAAATGCCACCTTTCCCGTTGCGGGGAATCCCTAGAGACGGCGCTGGTTCAGAGCAGTTGCACAATAAATGTGTTTATTATTCTCGGGCCTGAAACAGGAGGCAGCCATAGATGCTGTTTGTCCCTCTTGAGAGGCATTTGAGAAAATGAGGATTCCCTTGCCGCCTCCTCCCCTTACACCTCCCAGGTCTCTGCTTCCCGTGTCATCTTCTCAGTGAGCCCTCCCAAGTCGCCCCCTTCAAGGGGCATCCCCGCCCCAGCCCTGGCATTTCCTGTTTCCTTTCTCTGCTTCACTTCTCAAGTTTTAATGAAACTGTTGCCTTCCAGCCGGTCTTCCTAAAAACTCATGTATTTGTGCTAGTGTAAGTGAAAAAGTTATTTACCAGCTCATGTTCATCTAAACCCCAAGAGAAGCTGGTTTCAGTGAAAACTTTCGGTCTGCAAATTTGTTTAAAGAAAACTGTTGGATATCAGCTGATTTTAAGTTATTGTGCACAAGATGTGTTCATGAGAACCATTGCATTCAAACGAGTTCTAATGACAACTCATCTGCCACACTTCATATCTTATTTGCTTCTCTTGTGCTGGGCCGCAGCTCCTGATTCAGGAATCTGTTGTGAGCAACATTCATGTGTAAATATGTTTCACCAGCCTTCCCCTGCGATTCTGATGCAGGTATCCTGAGGACCACACTGTGGTCCAGCCCATCCCCCTCATTTCTCAGGTGAGGAAATTGATGTCCAGAGAGGCATCTTGACTTCCCTGAGGTCACACAGCACGTCAACAGCAGTCCAGGCATTCTGGCCGGGGCCCAGCCCAGGAGAAGTCAGTCACTGCTAAGTGATGTTCAAATTGTTCCCGTGCCTCTCTGGGCTCTCAGGTCCCCAACTATCAAATAAGGGTTCATCATTAACCAGGGCCAGGATATCATGGGCTCCAATCCCACCTTTGCCTCTTACTAGCTGTGTGATCTTGTCCAGATATTTCTTAATCTCTGTGCCTCGCTTTTCTCATCTGTCAGATGGGGATAACAAAAGTCCCCACCTCAGAGAGTGAGTTCAGTGAGTTGATCACATGAATTGCTCAGAGCAGTGCCTACATCCTCTAAGTGTCCAATAAGTATTAGCTGACAACATTATCTCTAACATTGTCACTAAGAGGTCTGCGAATATACTGGGTAGGTGGGTGAGTACTGATTTGTGAGGGCTGGCTTTCGAACCCAACTTTCCAGATTCAAATCCTGACTCTTCCACTTCCAAGCTCTGTGGCCTCAGGCTAGTGACTCACCCTCTCTGAGCTTCAGTTTCCCTGCAGATGACTGGGTTATTGTAAGCCCTCAATATGGTACCAAGTATACAGAAAGTGCTAAATAAATGCCAAGCAAACTGTTTTTATTAGCTGTGCCCCTCTGTGTTTGGAGTGTTGGCTGCAAATGGCATATGTTAGTTTGCCATGGCTGCTGTAATAAATTATCACAAACTCAGTGAGCTAAAACCACACACATTTACTCACCTACAGTCTGGAGATCAGAAGTTCAAAATTGGGGCCGGCCCGGTGGCGCAGCGGTTAAGTTCGCACCTTCCCGCTTCTCAGCGGCCTGGGTTTCGCCAGTTCGGATCCCGGGTGCAGACATGGCACCACTTGGCACGCCATGCTGTGGCAGGCATCCCATATATAAAGTAGAGGAAGATGGGCACGGATGTTAGCTCAGGGCCAGTCTTCCTCGGCAAAAAGAGGAGGATTGGCAGCAGTTAGCTAATCTTCCTCAAAAAAATAAAGTAAAATAAAAAAGAATTTCAAAATCAACTTCACTGGGCCCACATCAAGGCATCAGCAGGGCTGTGCTCCCTCTGTGCTTGGCTGTAGGGGAGAAACCACTTCCTTGACTTTTCCAGCTTCTAGAGCTGCATTCCTTACATTCTGTCTTCAAAGCCAGCAGGAGCCTAGCATCTTGATTCAGTGCTCACATTGCTTTCTTCTTCTGCATCAAATTTCCCTCTGCTTCCCTCTTATGAGGACATTTGCGATTACATTTAGGGCCACCTAGATAGTCCAGGATGATCTCCCCATCTCATGGTCCTTCATTTAATCACATCTGCAAAGTCCCTGTGACCACTTAAAGTAACATTCATAAGTTCCAGGGATTGAGGACCTGGAAATGTTTGGAGGCCATTATTCAGCCTACCACGTGGCAGAAAATCCAAATCAAACTGCTTAAGCAACAAAAGGTAAGTTATTGCCTCACTTAACCAAAAAGTGTAGGAGCAGATGCTTCAGGTGTGGCTAGATCTAGGTGCCCATCAGGAAGCTGTCTCTCCCTTCTCTTGGTGCTGTTTTCCTCTGTGACAGCTTCATTGACAGGCTGACTCCTCCCAAATAGTGCGAAAGATGGACACAGGCAGCTCCAGGCTCACATCCAAAGATAAGTGCTATGGAGGAAATTAAAGTCGGGAAGGAAGTAGGCAGAGTCGGAGGGGTAGCATGAATTTCCATTTTAAATAGGGTGGTAAGGAAAAGCCTCAGTAAGAAGTGACATTCCAGCAAATACCTGACAAGTGTGAGGGAGGAATCCCGGCGGCCATCTCCGGGAGGAGGGTTCCGTGGAGGAACCTGGAGGAGGCCAGTGTGGCCAGACCCTAGTGAGCCAGGAGAGAGGGTGAGAGATGAGGTCAAAGAGGGAAGGCGGGCAGGTCACGCCGGGGCTCGCGGGGCGTGGTGAGGACTTGGGCTGTTCTCTGAGCTAGAGGGGGGCGCGGGGAGCGCTCTGAGCTGAGGAGGGCCTTGCCTAATGTGACTGAGGTGTTAACAGGCGCCCTCTGGGGAACACACTGGGGAGGTCGAGGGCCGAGGCAGGGATTCCAGAGAGGAGACCACTGCAGCAGTAACGAGGGGGGGGGGGGGGGGGGGGGTTTGGGGGTGGGGGGGGGGGGGGGGATGATTTCGGCTTAGAGGTGGTGGTGGCTGGAGGGACGGTGAGAAGAGGTCGGACTCTGGATGTATTTGCAAGATAAAGCCAACAGGTTTGCTGAGGGATTCCATGAAGGTGCCTGAGAAAGGTGTCCCGCTTTTACCCTGAGCGCCTTGCAGGAAAGGAGCTGCCTTTTGCTGACATGAAGACGTCAGCAGGAGCAGGGGCAGGGTGGAGGAGCAGGGGTGGGGTGGAGGAGCAGGGGCGGTGTGGAGGAACAGCGATGGGGTGGAGGAGCAGGGCGGGGTGGAGGAGCGGCGGTGGGGTGGAGGAGCAGGGGCGGGGTGGAGGAGCAGGGTG
>NC_060279.1:90084388-90252890 GCF_021613505.1 Equus quagga | reverse complement strand
GTGGTGGCGGGGTGGAAGGGGGAGTGGAGGAGCAGAGGCGAGGTGGAGGAGCAGCGGTGGGGTAGAGGAGTGGGGTGGAAGAGCAGCGGCGGGGCGGAGGAGCAGTGGGGGGTGGGGCGGAGGAGCAGTGGTGGCGGGGTGGAAGAGCGGCGTCGGGTGGAGGAGCAGGATTTCGGCATGAACCCGTTTAGGCCGCATCTCTGCTCCAGGAGGGAGGTCCGGTTATCTGCTCGTTTGACAGAGGCGGCTGCGGCCTCAAGCCCAGGGACCCGCCGCTGGGCAGCGGTGGCATCCGGGCTGACCCGGGTCCTGAGCCCTCTCTCCTCCTCTCCCAGGCGCCCGGGGGAGACGAGGCGGCGGTCCCGGCCCTGCTGCGGCTCATCGACGAGCGCGGGGCGTACTCGACCGCGCGCCTCGTGCCCGACGGGGCGCCAGGCTCCCTCCGCGGCGGCGCCGAGAGCCCGGAGAGGGGGGCGCGGCCCAGGCCGTTCGGCTGCGCGGCCTGCGGGAAGGCCTTCAAGCGCGCGTGGGAGCTGCTGAGCCACGAGGTGGTGCACACGGCGGCCCGGCCCTTCCGCTGCGGCCTGTGCGCGGCCGCCTTCAAGCGCCACTCGGACTGCAAGAGCCACCGACTGGTGCACAGCGACGAGCGGCCGCACCGCTGCGACGCCTGCGGCAAGCGCTTCAAGCGCGCCAGCAACCTGCAGGTGGGGGCCTGGGGGCTGGGGGCTGGGGGCTGGGGGCGGGGCCCGGGGGCAAGGGGCGGGGCAGGGCGGTGGGCTGGAGGTGGGGCGGGGTCTGGAGGGAGGGGTGGAACTTTCTGGCAATAGGGAGAGCGGGGCTGGGCCAGAAGGGAATGGGGGAGTGCCCGGGCTGTGGAGTTGGGAGGGGTTAAATGGATGTGGAGGTGGCCTAGAAGGTGGAAGAGGCCCAGGAAAGATGAAAGCCAAGAGGCCTAGAGAAAGTAGACTTGCCAGTGAGGGAGGTGGCAGCGATGGTCATGACATGATAGAAAATGGGGACGGGTTTTTGAGGTGGGTAGGGAGATGGGGTCTGATTGGGAGGAGAAGGTGCCGGAAAGGGATGTTCCAGTGGGTGGGGTGGGCGCGGGTGTGCTGAGAGCCATGATGGAAGAAAGGAGAGGCCTCGTGTTAGCCTGGAGGAGCCCCGCTCTCACAGCCCTACCCTGATCCCTCCTGTTACCCGGTGCTGCGCTGACCTTCTCGTGGTGCCCCCCCTTGTGTGGCCAAGGGGGCAAGAGATGCTGGAATTCTCTGCCTAAGGAGCCCCAAGGCTGCTTCCAGGGCGCTCTCTGGATCCAGCCTCCCAAGGATGCACTTTGCCCTGCCGGCGTGTGCACTCCAGGCTGGAAGGACGGCAGGGAGGCTGGGGACATGTGGGCTGGGCTGTCCGTCTGTGCGTGGGGTATCCTGGAAGCTGAGCCAGTTCCCCTGGTTCCACCAAGTGCAGCTCTGAGGATTCCAAACATTACAAATGTGGACCTGGTGTTCTAGGTCATTGTGAAGGTATCTTGGTCAAAGTAGGAGGAAAAACATATTTCATAGTTGGATTTGTCATTTTAAAAATGTTTCCACGTATTGCATGTGCATCTCCGTTTGGTCTCCTTCCCAGAGACCTCGCAAGTATCAGGGGTGAGTTTAGCTGGAGAGGGGTGTCCTGCAGAGGTGAGCGCCCGCTCCTCACTCTTTGTGCTGTCCCTGCCCCCAGGAGCACCGGCGCATCCACACGGGCCAGCGCCCCTTTCCCTGCCCGTCTTGCCCGAAGCGCTTCAAGACCCCCTACGAGCTGCACCGCCATGAGCCGCGGCACGCCCCTTCGCGGCCCTTCGCCTGTCCCGACTGCGGCAAGGCCTTTGCAGCGGGGCCTGCCCTGCTTCTGCACCGGCGGCGACGCTGCGAGGACAAGCCCCACGCGTGCCGGGTGTGCGGCAAGCGCTTCACGTACGGGCACAGCCTGCGGGTGCACGAGCGCGTGCACACGGGCGACCGGCCCTTCGTCTGCCCGCTGTGTGCCAAGGCCTTCAAGCAGTCCAACGCGCTGGCCTCTCACCGCCGCGTGCATTCGGGCGAGCGGCCCTACCGGTGCGCCACCTGTGGCAAGGCTTTCAAGCAATCGTCCTACTTGGCCGTTCACCAGCGCACGCACACGGGCGAGCGGCCCTACGCGTGCAACGCCTGTGGCAAGGCCTTCTCCAGGCCGTCGCTGCTCCTGCAGCACCGCCGTGTGCACAGCCCTGTGCGCCCTT
Source organism: Equus quagga (assembly GCF_021613505.1). Taxonomy (NCBI): domain Eukaryota; kingdom Metazoa; phylum Chordata; class Mammalia; order Perissodactyla; family Equidae; genus Equus; species Equus quagga. The sequence goes on along the minus strand of NC_060279.1, from coordinate 90,250,624 downwards.
ATGCCTGCCGTTTCTGCCCCAAGCTCTTCAAGGACCTGGCCTACCATGCCATCCATGAGAAGGTGCACACGGGAGACACGCCCTATAAATGCAGCGTCTGCAGCAAGGGCTTTGCGCACCCTAGCAGCCTGCTACAGCATCAGAGTGGGCATCGGGATGGCTGAGGGCTGCGTGCCAGGCCGTGGGGGCGGCCAGGGAGGGCTCAGTGTCCCCGCAGCTGCAATGTGGGATAACCATGTCCAACTGAGGCCCCATTTAGGGTATGCGGGACTCTGCACGGATAGAAACATTCTCTATTTGCGCTGTCCGATATCTTAGCCACCAGGCACGTGTGGCCCTTTCATCATTTGAAATATGGCTAATATCACTGCAGAAGTGATTTTTGGGGGGTAACTTTTTACTTTGAAATAGTTTAAGACCCACAGGAAGTTGCAAAAATAGAACGGAGCCTTCCCATGTACATTTCCCTCAGCTTCTCCCCCAATGATAATATCTTAGAGAACGTAAGACATTGTCAAAAACCCTGGAAATTGATGTCAGTACGATTCTGTTAACTCAGGTACAGACCTTATTCAGATTTCACCAAAACGTAAATGAATTTTGAAATGTACGTAATTTTGATTAACTTAAAGTGTAAATGGTTAGCTGCCACCACGTTGGATAGGGCAGCTCTAAGGCGTGAAGACACCGATGGTGAGGGGTCCCCAGTGGCGGTTTGTGACATTTGAAGAACTGCCACACATGCCCATGTGAGCCACAAAATACTCTTGAGAAGGACTTTGCAGAGGGTCTTTACCAAAACCATCAATAATAAGGTCGTCCTTCGGCAAGGACTTTGCATTGGCAGTTTGTGGCATAAAGAACATCTGGGTAGCCACAAATGCAGGTGGGAGCTGTAGGAACTTTCTCCAATGTTAGCACTCCTGGGACTCCACCACGTGCACGTAGACCTCTGGTGCCGAGGCCTTCCTGGTGGCGTTCATCGCGTTTTAAGAAATTCACAGATGAGTGGGTAACTCTTCAAAGAGGACACTCTGGGTTATGTCCATGCAGGCACAGGACCGTGAAACTGTTGGTGCCGAGATCTTCTCCTTTGTGGTGTATGGCATTTTAGGAAGAGTCGTTTTGCTAAGGACGATGGCTTGACCTGCATGGGTTCCATCTCTGATTAGCTGCTTCTTGGGCCTCATCTTTCAGATCAATGTATAATGGTTTGAGGCCTTTCCAGACCCTCCACAATGTTCCCTTCCACCCCAACAGCAGCTCCATGAACCTGACTTTGGGTGGAGACATTCTCCTGGACCTTGCCTTATGGATGGTTGGAAGTGTGATGAGATGGCTTATGGAATGGTGACCAAGGTGGTATCCAGAATATCGGAGTTGTCCCATTCCGCCCCCGAGATCAGCAATGTGGAAATAGTTTTTAAAGCCAGTAATATTCCAGGTACCATGTTGCTGGTGCTGAAGCATCCCCTGGGTGGCCTCTTGGATCTTTCAGAATCTCAGTATTGCCTCCCATCTGCCCACACCCCATTCTCAGCTCTCCATTGGTCTGCTCTCAAGGGGGTCACCCTTACGCATAGTTTGGCGTAAGGAAGTATGTTGACATCACTGGTTCTGTGATCCCTCTTGGTGATTTGGGACATTTCCAGCACACCTTCAGCTCTCCCTCTCGCACCTCTTGGTCTGGCCTCAGCTAACATTTATCAAATACTTGACAGCCTATGAGATGCTTTCACTTAAGCTTGTTGTCATTGTCTCTCTTCCCCCCGCCCCACTTCCTGTAAGGTAAGAATTATCCTTGTAGCCAGTTTGGGACAACGTCTTAACTCATTGGAGTGTAAACACAAACCAGTTTTGTATCTTATATAACCGTTATCAACTCTGCTTTACCTGCTGAGTCCAAGTCTAATGTTTACAAAAATCTCAATCCAACTCTATAACTTTTCAGTCTCTTTTGGTTATCCTGGTTATCTTGTTCTCTTAAGGGCTGAATCCTATTTGTTATTTTATTAATCATCAAATTTAAATGTATCGAAACATTCATTGCTATCAATCTACATCCAAAATTGCTATTAAAAATACAATAAAATCACATTCCATTAGGAATACCAGGTCTTAAAACACTTTTTGGAGCTTAGCAGGTTATACAAATAAATGGCAAGTTTCTTTAAATGTCAAAATGCCCTTAAAAATTTGCCTCCCTCCCCAGCTCTACCTAGCCATGATGAATGTAAAATTTAAATTTAATCCATTATCATCAAAGAAAAAGATGCAGAGTCTATGAAGAGCTTTAAAAGCGGCATTTACAGTGTGACCCTGCAGTCCTCTTCTCATTCCAGAGCGCAAGCATTGCCATCGTTCAACACTGTTTTGATTGTTACAAGAATTGCACGTCACGCAGGATTGAAAAGTCCACCTGGGCCATTCTCAGTGCCCTGAGCCCTTTGGCTCTCCACAGTCCAGGGGACTCCAGAGTGCGCAGGAGACCTTTGGCTTGTGTCAAACAGCTGACAGTACGTTAACAGAAGTTTCATATACATCGAAAGTCCCAAACTCCATCGTAGAGTTCAGGAGTCATAAATTACGTGAATGCTAGTGCAAGGTCCAGGTGCCCCCTCCCACCCCTCTCCAGCTGCTGAAAGTGCCTATGAATTAGGAGTGCCCACCCCTCTCTGGATACAATCAGTGCTTTTACAACTTGGACTTTGCCTCAGTCTGTAAAAATTTAAAAAATATCGAGTTCCGACTAATTGAGGAAAAAAAGTGGGAATTGCTCAGCTCATTTTAAAACTCAGCCTCTGGACCTGTGGCTCCAGTGACCTGAGGGGCAGAGTGGGTCTTGTGAGCTCTCACATACTTCATGCCATCTCCTGGACAGAGTTGACTCTGGCCTGAAGTAAGGACCGGACTGAGAAAAGGCATACGTCACCTACACTGACTGCCTAAGACATAGTTAATAACGTCCTCTCTTTGGCTGGCTGAACCTACTGTTCGAGCCCATCTGTGAACTGGATGAGGACCGTTATTGGCCACGACAGCCACACCATCTCCAACAGGCGTTGATGGTCCCCTTGGAACTGGTTAAGACATAGACGCTCAAGGCAGGCCACCTAGGTTCCAATCTCAGTTCTGCCACTTATAGCTTGTGACGTTGGCCGAGTTGCTTAGCCATTCTGTGCCTCATTTTCCTCTTCTATCAAATGGGGTAATGATGGTGCCTCCCTCAGCAGGTCGTGCGGAGGAATAAATGAGTTCATATGTGAGAGCACTTAAAGCAGGGCCCGGAAGTACGTCCCAGTTACTTGTTATTCAACATCAGCACAACTTCTTTCTGCTCATCTCCAGCGGGTGCTATCGCACCACATGCCTTTTATGCACTGACTCTTTGCTCCATTAGCTGCACCAATCTTTAGAATGACCAGCCCAGAAGTCTTATGTACCTTCTGTGGCCATGTTATGGGTTGAATTGAGTCCCCCCAAAAAACATACGTTGAAGTCCTAACCGCTAGTACCTCAGAATGTGGTTTTTACAGAGGTAATTAAAGTAAAATAAAGTCATTAGGGTGGGCCCTAATCCAATAGGACTTAAAAAAGGGGAAATTTGGAGGCAGGGGTAGACACATACAGAGGGGAGACGATGTGGAGAGACACAGAGAGAATGCCACGTGACCATGGGCAATTGGCATGATGTGTCCACAAGTCATGGAACATCTGGGGCTACCAGAACCTGAGAGGCAAGGAAGGATCCTTTTCCTGCAGGTTTCAGAGGGAGCACACTTTCTCTTTAAGGGCACAATCTGGAGTCTCATACGTCACTGGCACTCACATCCTATTGGCAAGAACCTTGTCACACGGTCTCAGCTAGATGAAGGAGGGTCTTAGATGTGTGGTCTTTATTCTAGGTAGGGTCATGTGTCCAGTTAAAATATAAGAGTTGCATGTTGTGCGCTGTCCTGGGAGCACAAGGGTAGGTCATTGAGTTCAATGGCCGAGAAGATGGTCAACTGGTTTCCCTTGCAGGCACCCCAAGTCTCTCTCTTCCTCCCCATGAGGAAGTAAGGGAAGAGAAAGCTCATCTTCCTGAATTTCTGTCTCCAAAAGGCAACCTCCTTCTTCCAGTCAGCTCTCCTCAAATCAGGAGGTGGAAATCACGTGGCACAGATTGTGCTTAACTTGTGCAGTTTGTCAGGACACACAAGGACCGGGAAGCCAGCCCCAGTTGCTGGTGATTCTGCAACCTTAAACTGTGAGGTTAATGTTTTTTGGTTCTCAACTCTGGGACTTGATATTCAGTTCTGGGAAAACAGCACCCATTTTGCAGATGAGCTAACTGCGGCTTGTCAAGGTTGGAACCACCTAAAGTGTTTTGAAATGTGGATGGTTGAGCCAGAAATGAATTCAGATCTTCAGGCACTAGCCCCATGATGTCATGCTAAGTGCCAATCCTTTGAGCCTCCAGAGGGTCCTCAAAGACCTGGAAACCAACCACCCTAGGGAGACCTAGGACACTGAGGACCAGAGTGATGACAGAGGTCATGGGGATGGCCTCAGTGGGCTCTTGCATTCAGGGACAGAGGAAAGGGAGAGAAGAGAATGATAGACTGATTGAATCAATCTAATTTGGTGAATAAGACTGAACTTTACAATCAGCTTGACTTAGTTAACCCAAGCTCTACTTTATACAGCTGTCACCTGTTAACTTGAAAAGCCTCAAAACGAATTTATTTGGGAATAGCCAAAAGAATTGCAATTCAGGACATGCATGCTATGGCAAACCATAAGCAAATCCAACAAAGAAAGGGAGCTGCTTTTATAGAGAAAAAGAGGAGCAAGGAGGGGATGTTCTAAAGGAAAGTCCATTGGGGGAAAGTAACAGTTCAGTGCGGCAACGGCTTCTCATTGGCTGAGCTGCAGCATTTCTCATTGGCTGGGCTGTGGTGTTTCTCATTGGCTGAGCTGCAGTGTTTCTCATTGGCTGGGCTGCAGCATTTCTCATTGGCTGAGCTGTGGTGTTTCTCATTGGCTGAGCTGTGGTGTTTCTCATTAGCTGAACTGCAGCATTTCTCATTGGCTGAGCTGCAGTGTTTCTCATTGGCTGGGCTGCAGCATTTCTCATTGGCTGAGTTGCAGTGTTTCTCATTGGCTGAACTGCAGCATTTCTCATTGGCTGAGCTGTGGTGTTTCTCATTGGCTGAGCTGCAGTGTTTCTCATTGGCTGAACTGCAGCATTTCTCATTGGCTGAGCTGTGGTGTTTCTCATTGGCTGAGCTACAGTATTTCTCCTTGGCTGAGCTGCAGGGTTTCTCATTGGCTGGGCTGTTGCTGGGTAGGGAGGGAAATCTTCCTTGAGTAGTAAACTGGGTTTACTTCCTGTCCAAGATGCAGCTTCTGTCTCTTCCTGTTTGGTGTAACTGATGATGTGTGATAGGGTGGGAGAGCTTCCCCTACAGGTCCTCTTGACTCCAGTTTAGTTGAGCTTTCCTTTATTAATTTCCACACACCTTAGTCAAGTTACTTAGCCTCTTTTTATCGGTGTTTTGGAAGCTATTGAATAGGAATAATGTTAGTGCTTACTGGCCTAGACTCCTTTAACCCTGCCAAGGTGGGTTTTGTTACCCCATTTTACTGTACTGGGGCTCAGAAAAAATAGTTTGCCCAAGCCCACAAATTTAGTGAGTAGGGGAACTGGTATTTGGATTCTGGTCTAACTTCATCCCAAATCCTTTGGCTATCCACCCTTCTGTTATCTTCCCAAGAATGCCTTACCATCAGTGTCAAGATGAGAAACAATTTAATTAAGTACTTTGCATAGTGCCTCTCACACAGGCATTGGATAAACATTAGAGACTTATGGAGCACTGGCATGGGTACTCCCCATGCTGATGAGTTTGCTCTAGTATAATCGGGTAGCAATGGATGCCTTAATAGAGGTATAGACTCCAGAAGGAAGGGAGTGAGGTCTTGTTTGGCTTGGACCACTCTTGACTTCTGACTTCCATTCTGTGCACTTTTTGTTTTCGTTGATCAGTTGGTTGTTTGGTTGGTTGGTTTTTGGTTGTTGGTTTATTTTTCTTGAGATATAATTATATAAGTAAAATACACAGATCTTCAAAGTCTAGTACAGTGAGTTTTGACAAGTACAATCACCTGTGTAACCAACACCTCAATCAGATACACAACGTTTACACTGCCTTAGATGATTTCCTGGGAACATAAGGGTAAATTTTTTTATGCATGTAGTCTCTTTAAAATTTTTATCTTCTAAATGAACATACAGTGAAATTGACTTTTTTGGTGTGCAGTTCTGTGAGCGTATAACGCATGCATAGGCTTGTGAAGCCACAATCAGGATTCAGAATACTTCCATCTTCCTTTGCTGTTCCTTTATCATTATACCCTTCTCATACCTCTAAACCCTAGCAACCACTGATGTGTTGTTCCCCATTACTATAGTTTTATCTTTTTGAGCATGTTCATATAAGTGGAATTATATAGTAAGAGAGAAGAAAGATCGAGATCTAGAACCACTGGTTGGCAATTTCAGGGAGATGGATTTTGTTACAGAATAAGGAATGAGTTTGCCGTGACCTTTGGTTTCTCGTTGTTCTCTCTAGTAACAATGAACTACTGGGTTTTCTATCTAGAATTCCCCTCATCATCCCCCTTTCCTGGACTCACTCACATCCTTTAGCTTCAGCATAATTACCTTCTCCAGGAAACTTAGGGGTCCCTGCTCTGTGCTCCTTTAATCCATCATACATTATATCTCTGTTATAGAAAATACTATCATGGTATTATCATCGGGTGCCTGTATGTTTGTCACACCTACCAGACTATGCTCTCCTTGAGGGACTGAGTCTTATTCATCTTTGCCCCCAAAGCCCAAAGCAGGGCCAGGTCCATAGCAGGTGCTCGATACAATGTTTGCTGAAAAATAAATGAATCAGAGCTCAACGATCATCATTGCTGTTGTTTGTTGAACACACCCCCAGTCAAGTGTCTGCCGATGCTTCCTATGCATGGTCTCATTTCATCCTTACAACAACGCCATGAAATAACTACTCTTGTTATCCCTATATCATGGGAGGCTGAAGCTTCGAGAGGTGATCTGGACAATGCAATGTCAGCCTGAAAGAGAGACTACCCAAATAAAAGAGGATGGAAAGAGAGAGAAAGAAGGAGAGAAAGAGAAACTGAGACTGAGCTTTATTTTTTCTAGGAAGTGGTCGGTAGGATTCATTAATTCTTTTCTTTAATATACTAACATTTATCAAGGGTCTATTATGTTATACCCCTTAAGCTTCTGGCAATGAATAAGACAAGGTGTCTGCTGCTATGAAACTTTGATTCTGGTGGGTGAAAACACTTGATACCTGGAACTTGGTTGTGGATGTTTTTTTGGTTGTCCACACAGCTCTCGTCTCCCTTCCCTCTTCTTAAAACTACCCATCCTTTATTTCCAACGTCCACCCGCTCCTCATACATCCTATGGTACACATCAAGAGAACCGGCTGCCCATCCTACCTCCAAGGATATCTCATTCCCCTAATCACAATTATGGGTTCATGGAAAGTGCAGTTGACTTAAGCCTATCAGGGATTGTCTCCAGGCTCTTGTCTACAATGCTGGGAGTGGCACCTTTGGTGAAGCCAAATCCATCCCTTGAGTAAACCAACTGGGGTGCCCACTCCTGAGTAGTGTAGAGTGGTATAGCTGCCTCTTGTATGAGTCCCATGAAAAGTCCACTTCAAAATTGATGACTATAACAATATTCCAAAGGGACTCAGAAATATGCCAACCCACCACCTCCTGAAGGTGTGTTATCATGGATGTGCACTGGTTGATTTTCCTGTGGTTCCCTCCCTCTGTGAAGACCACTGCAGCCATTCTGGTTATAAGAATGACCAGCCATGGCATGTAGCTGACCCCAAGAGGGCAGAAGACACAGCTGGAATGATTTTATGAGTTTCCATATTTCTTGGTTGCATGTATTTGCCAAATTGACCTGTAGGTAATGATATTTCATTTTCAGTTTAATTTCTTTTAACCTGACTATTAATGAGGTTGGGGCCTTACAATGTGTCGATTGACAACATTTCTCTCAATTAAAGTGTCTAGTCAAGCGTTTGGCTTCTGCTCTATTAGATTTTCTGTCTTTTTGCTATTGACTTTTAGGAGTTATGTTCACATCCAATTATAGATGCTGTTAACCCTTTCCTCTGATATTGTAATTTGTCTTTTTCCAATCCTTTTGGTGTTTTCTGTTGAAGAAAAGTTTTTAATTTTAACATAGTGAATTATCTGTATTTTTTTATAGTTTGTTTTTTTCTGCCTTGTTATACAAATATTTGTACAGCATCGTGAAGATTCTTCTATCCTACTCTTTTATTTTATAAAGGCTTTATAAATGTTGCCTTTTATACTAATATATCTGGAATTAATACTTGTTGATAAGGTGAGTTAGTGCTCCAATTTCATTCTTTTGCTATAAGAAACGCCAAAATAATTTATTATACAGTTCTTGCTTTCCCAATGATCTGAAGTGATACCTCTCTCCTTGAGATTTATTTCTGCATTTTTCTTCTATTACATTCGTATATTTCTCAGTTCCTTCACTAGGATTACAACCTCTAAATTTTCATAAAGTTTTAGTGGCTATGTTTACTATATGTCCATTAACTTACCTCTTCTTAAATTTGTCTTTATAGAGCTTTATTCAAAGAAGTTTTGTACAACTTTGGTGAGATTTATTCCAAAAACTTTACATTTTAGATGCTTTTGTCAATGGTATCATTTCTAGTATTTTTCTTGGTTTTAAACAAGTTTATTGAGATGCAATTGATATGTAAAGAACTGCACATATTTACTGGGTACAGTGTGATGAGTTTGGACGCATGCATACACCTGTGATACCATCCCCATAATCAATGTAATAGACATATCCGTCATCTCCAAAAGTGTCCTGGGTCCCTTTGCTGGCATGTGTTTGTGTGTGTGTGTGTTTCTGTATGTGTTAAGGACACTTAACATGAGATCTGCCCTCAAGAAATTTTTAAGTGCACAATAGCTGTATAGTTATGCAAGAGATTTTGTGTATAAATTTTTCAACCTTAAATCTTGCTCTGGCAGAAATTTTAAAAATCCACCACATATTCCACTTGCTCCCCTGCCTCCCCTATACAAGGCGAGGAAGTTGGGAATAGGTGACACATTCTGGCCAATGCAATGTGAGCGTAACCAGCATGTCACTTATTGCCTTTTCAGTCCGAGATAGTGAAAACACACACAATTCTCTAACCTCTGTCTTCTGCTGCCCCAGCACCATGCAACATTCCAGAGGGAGGGCCTGCAATGGCCTTAATGTCTGAGTAAGGATGTGAGGCAGAACCCCATCGCCAACTACCGTTGTTCATGTTTCCAAGAAATAAAAGGGTTCTTAGAGACAGGAGAGAGTGGGAACGTGAACTATTTGCAGCACTTTCTGTGTTCTAAGAACCGTTCAGTCTACGACTTTGCGATGGCTTGTGCTCTGACCTTGCTCATTCCCTCACACGTATACACACACCGGTGCTCAGTGAAAGACTGGAGCATGCAGATCCCCAGGGCTTTCCTTCTGTGCAGTTCTATCATCTGTTAACTTTCATTGAGATAGAACTCGCATACCATAAAATTCATTCTTTTAAACTGCCTGCTTCTGTGGTTTTTGGAATAATCACAAAGTTATGCAGCCATCAGTGCAATCATTTTTAGAATATTTCTGTAACCTCAGAAAGAAACCTCAAAACCATTGACAGTCACTCCTTATTCCATATTCCCCTGAGCCCCAGACAACCGCTAATCTACATTTTGTCTCTATGGATTTGCCTTTTCTTGACATTTCATATAAATGAGATCATACAACATGCAGCCTTTTGTGTCTGGCTTATTCCACTTAGCACATTTTCAAAGATCATCCATATCGTGGCGTGTGTCAGTACTTCATTCCTTTTTAGGGCCAATAATATTCAATTGTATGGATATACCACATTTTTTAATCCATTTATCAATTAGTGGGCATTTGGGTTGTTTCCACTTTTTGACTGTTATGAACAATGCTGCTATGAACATTGGTGTACAAATTTTTGTGTGGACGTATATTTTCATTTCTCTTGGGTATACACTTAGGAGTGGAATTGCTGGGCCGTATGGTCACTCTGTGTTCAACTTTTTGAGGAACTGCCAGACTATTTTCCAAAGAGGCTGCACCGTTTTACATTCTCAGCTGCAGTGTGTAAGGGTTCCAAATTCTCCACATCCTCACCAACACTTGTTCTTGCCTGTCTTTTTTCATTATAGCCATCCTAGTGAGTGTAAAGTGGTATCTCATTGTGGCTTCAGTCTGCATTTTCTAATGAGTAACAACCATATGATCATCTCAATGCAGGAAAAAGGTGTTAAAAAACTCATAACCCCGTCTCCACCCATCTTCATGCTATTTCAGTGGAGACCACATGGGAAGCAAGAACCAGGTACGTCTTCAGCTTCCGGCTAGGGTGGTATCAGCTGAACCCTTCCTGACCCACAGAACCATGAGAGCTAATAACAACTTTTGTTTTAAGCCATTGAATTTTGGATACAAGCGGCAATACTCAACAGGAACTGTGTAATATGGATATCTCTCAATAATGTGATCATGGGTAATCTTTTCACTTGGCTGAATTTTTCTGTGTTGTTGACAATAAGCATTTATTATTTTTATGAACCAAAATAACCTTGGTGACGGAATACGTTAACACTTTTCATATCTTTAACACTTTCTGTATCTTGCTTTTAACTTTATAAATGTATTTCCTTTTTTGTGACAATATGAATTAATTTCTTATAGTTGGAAAACAATATATAGAAAAAATAAAGGTAATTTCCTAAGTAACCTAAGTTATTCACCATGTGATGTTTGAGTCTCCTTTGTTTCATCTGAAAAAATGACTCATCACCAAGCATTGAAATTCACTCCACCTCATTCAGTTTTTATATACTGACTATATATACACACACACACACACTGAATGCTAAGATGTTGAATTTATATTATTAATCTGTATTGCTGAAAATTCTGACCATGGAAGACAATGATCTCCATTTACATAGTATCACATCTAATTCTTTAACTGAAGGCTATCTGAAGAGATTTGTAATATTCCTGCTAAACCTTTTTAAGCCAAGCTAAAACTCATCCTTTCATACGTTGACATAGTTCTTGGAGACCCAGGGTGGGAGAAGGTGAGGGAGGTCTGTTTATGATTGACAGGACCTGGGGAGCCAAATTCTCCTGATTAATGTGGAAAGCAATTCTGGTGATCACTTTATTCGAAGTCTCCTATTCTCACAACTAAATTCAGGAAGGCTTATAACTCTTCACCGAGGACGTTCAAGGCATTCACAAGCATTAAGGGTGGTGTTTTTTTTCATATGCTATGTCTTTAACATTGTATCTGTTACTATCATGACTAGAATAATGTAAGTACCTTTGAAGGAGTAAAGCAGAGGAATGGGAGAAAATGCAAACATGAGCGGAAAATCTTTTGCCCTTGGTATAGAGACTGGTATGAGGAAGCTAAGGGTAATATAGTCATTGAATGGCTCCACAGAATACGCAGATTGTGGATAAGTGGACTCCATAAAAACAGTAGGAGGAAAATAAGGAGAATCCAGCTAACTCTGAGAGAGGCCTTCCTGATTTAGAATCTCACAAAGTTAAGCAGAACATGACATGTAGATTCTACCATTCGACCCTGTCAATTTATAGTTATTCCAGTTTTTTTAATTGCTTATTTATTTTTAAATTGTGTTAAAATATACACAACATTGAATTTATCATTTTAGCCATTTTTAAGTGTAGAGTTCAGTGGCATTAAGTACATTCACGTTTTGTGCAACCATCCCCCCCATCAACCTCCAGAACTTCTTCCATCTTGCCAAACTGAAACTCTGTAACCAGTCTGATATGGAGCCTGAAGTGAGTTCGCTCACCCAGTGAGCAGCAAGCCAATCTCTGACACCAGGTGTAATGGAAGAAAGTAGGAATTTTATTGTTGCACAGCATTGAGCAAGGAGAGAGGGCAGCTAATGCTGAAATCCCAAACTCCCCAAAAAGCTAAAAGGAAGGGTTTTTATTTGAGGTTTTAGGTAGGGGAGGGGGCGCGTATGTTGGTCAAAGCTTTCCCACCAGCGTGTGTTTGGCCTTGAGACTACGTGCAGAGAGGAGGAAGAGGAGATGATGTGGGATCCAGGTGGTTGTTCTTGGTCCTTTGTCCCCATGGCGGATAACGGATTCTGGAGTGAGGAAGCCAGGGAGTGAGCAGGGAATGAGTGCTTTGGTTTAAACCCCATATATGCTGGGTTTACTCTAGGGAAACCGATATCAGGGCTAGTATCAATTCAACAATAACTTCTTTTTTCTTTTAATTGCTGTGTTTCAACTATTTACATTTATTGTAACTGCTGATGTTAGGATTTATCCTGTCAGCCATTTCATTATTAGTTTTCTATTGTTCCACATGTTTTTCATTCCTGTTAACAATTCCCTGCTTTCTTTTCTATTTCAACTTTTTAAAACTCGCTTTACTTTATATATTGCATTTTTTACAATATCTCCTTGTATAGATTTCAGCGATTGCACTAGAGATTAAAATATACATACTGAATTAGTCTCCTAATATCATCTGTACCGTGTAAAGTGGAAGCTTGAAACTATCAACTTAAAAAGTAAACTCACCTATTTTATCCTCAAAATGAGTTCATTTGGGAATAGCTGACAGAATTGCAACTGGGGATGCACATGCTATGGCAAACAATAGGAAAACTGGAAAACAAAGAGAGGGGGCTGCTTTTATAGAGAAAAGGGGGAGTAGGGAGGGGCTGTTCTAAATGAAAGTCCATTGGGGGAAAGTAACAGTTCAGGGTGGCAATGACATCTCATTGGCTGAGCTGTGGCGTTTCTCATTGGCTGAGCTGTGGTGTTTCTCATCAGCTGAGCTACGGTGTTTCTCATTGGCTGAGCTGTGGTGTTTCTCATCAGCTGAGCTACGGTGTTTCTCATTGGCTGAGATATGGTGTTTCTCATTGGCTGAGCGGCAGTGTTTCTCATTGGCTGAGCTGCGGTGTTTCTCATTGGCTGAGCTGCAGTGTTTCTCATTGGCTAGGCTGTCACTGGGTGAGGAGAGAAATATTCCTTGAGCGGTAAAGCAGTTTTACTTCCTGTCAGAGATGCAAGCTCTGTCTCTTCCTGTTTGGTGTAACTGATGATGTGTGATAGGGCATGAGAGCTCCCCCTACAGGCCTTCCTGACTCCAATTTACTGAAGGTTCTTTTATTAATTCCCACAAACCTTACCACCATTTGCATCCCATTATGCTTCTCCATTTATGATATGGTCATCTTGTATATTACTTTTAGAAGGTCTTCAGAGTTATTAGCAATGTTCTATTAATTAAGCTATTGTGTATGACTATATATTCTTTTTATTATTTTTTTAGTTTGCATCATATATTATGTAGGAAATATTTAACAGTAAGATTTTTGGAGCAATTTCGATGTTTATATTGTGTCAAAGCAATTTTAGAGTGAGAGAGTCCATACTGAACCATGTATGTTACAGTACTGAGCAATACCTACGGTGGTTGGGTTACAGTAAAACTCACTGTACTGCCTTCTGCTTGGACTTTATGGAACGTACAGCAATTAAAACAGGCTTTAAAATCAGGACGTGCAACAGGCTCAGGAGGAAAAGCGAACGTGTTCTCTGAGGGGCCGCTCTGAGGTCAGATTATATCAATGGCTGTGGGAATTTCCATCAGCTGAGTGAGAACTAACTTGGATCACCTTCCTGGATCCTAAAGTTTACTTTTCATGTCGTTCAACTTGGGAAAACGTACATCCTCCGATGGTGAGTGTGCACTCCTGATCAATAAACCCCATAAATTTACCAGGAGAATCATTCTGCACGTGGGAGAGTAATTTGTTGTTCCTCTGTGCACATCAAAGTGATCCCAGTTAACAAGGTCATGGAGACCGCAGGTGACGAGGTGATCCACTGGGAGGCGAGTCCTGCCATCCTGCCCTGATATACAGTCTTTCTGGGGCAGATCCAGCCTTTCCAAGATGTCTCACTTGCTTGGGGAAGCTGATTGCCTGTAGGAAGGATTCTGCCACACTCAGCCTGGAGAATGAGAGGGAGGTATGAAGACATTTTCAAGATTCCCATTCCCCATTCTAGCTTCCTTACTGAGACTTCCATTCTTTTCAGATTTAACCTTCTGTGAATTTTCTGTTTGATAGAAATGTATTTTTTCTTTCTCACGTTATTGTCACTATTTCTCTTTTCCTCCTTATATTTGCTTTTACTTTCTTCTTTCTTTCATCTTTTTGATTCTTTACTGTCTCTTACAGTTCTCCAATACTGTTTCATTGTCTTCAAACAATTTTGCTTCATTTGAAAACTGTATCACAAATTCTTCATGGTATTTTGACTTTTTATTATTCACAACTATTTGAAAATCCCATACAATTCTATGTAATGACTAATATCTTCCCTTATTTATGTTTTTTATGCCTCTTCTTTCTTGTCTATACCTTAATTGACATTTATTTACATTTCATATAATTTTCCTCTCCGTTTCATTTTATTACCATTTTTCTAAATCTGGTGCTTTTGTTTACGAAGCATCATTTTATTTTTATAGATAATACCCTTTATCTCAAAATGTCATACATTCATTTTCTTTAAAAATGCTTTAATCACATTTAGACTAATTTATAACAGTTTCTTCTTAGAGGCTTTATACATTTTTATCTTATATTAATTTCTAAGTTCAACATATTTTTATGCTATTTAAATGCTATCATTCTTTACGTTTCCTTTTTAAACTATTTTTATGCTGGCATATACAAATGCAAACGACTTTTATACTGACTTTGCTTTCAGTAACTTTGAAAATCTCTCTTAAAAATTCCAATATTTTAGTCAATGATTCCATCGTTTTCCTTCTTAAAATTTATAGAATCTGTCAATGATAAAAGGTAGTGTTATTTTCTTTCCAATTATTTTAGATTTTACTTTTTTTCTTTGCTTTTTGTTGTTAGTGCTACTGTATGTCATTAGGGTGTCGAGTGGCTTCAGACTCCAGCGACCCTGCGTACAGCAGAGGGATCCCTGCCCTGTCTTTCTGCACCATCCTGTCACCTTCTGGCACTTTATCAAATAATGGTCCATGGCTACTCATGGTGTTTTCATGGCCAATTTTTTTTCAGATGCGATGGCCAGGTCCTTCTTCCTAGTCTGCATTAGTCTGGAAGCGCCAATGAAACCTGTCCACCATAAGTGGCCCTGCTGGTATTTGAAATGCCAGTGGCAAAGCTTTCAGCATCACAGCAACACTCAGCTGCCATCATATGACAACCAACAGGCAGGTGGTGTGGTTCCCTGACCTGGAGACTAAGCCTGGCCTCAGCAGTGAGCGCTGAATCTTAACCACCAGACCCCCGGGGCTTTACTATCAAGCAGGAAATCCAAAAGCATGAGGAATAAGTGGTGATAGCAGGGACTTTTACTCATAGCCAATCTCAAAGGAAAGGCTTTCAATACGTAGCACAATGTGATACTGATGATACTGTAGATGTTTTTGTCAGGGTACAGCTATTCTTTTCTATTACTATATTACAAAAATTTTTACCATACACATATGTTGAATTTGATCACATGATCTTATGTATATATTGAAATGATAATATCTTTTTGTTTCTTTAGTCTGCTAATGTGGGTCATCATACAGATCAAATTCCAAATGTTAAACTTACCTTCCATGTTAGGGATAATTCTTGGTCAAAACCTTGATTCGTTTCACACATTGTGAATGCAGTTTTACAATTATTTTGTGTATATTGTTTTTCAAGTTCATGAAATAGTCTAATCATTGTCCTTTTCACACTGTCTTTGTTGCTTTTAGCTAACAGGATTATGCTGACCTCATAATGGTTAATGGAATGTTCTCTCTTTTTCCATCCTTCACAGTTATTTGTAGATGTTACTTGTTTCTGGTAGGATACACATACTTCACTGTTGAAGCATTCTTTGGGATTTCCCAGGGAACGATTTTTGATCACTATTCAACGTCATCATGAAGAGCCTTGCACATTTATAACTTTCTATTACTCTTGTTTTGGTAAGTTATCTAGAAATGTGCTTCCATATCTCCTAAATTTCCAACTTTATTAGCATAATTAATGACAGTATCAAGCTATTTTCTAATATTTGCAGCTTCTCCACTGCTGTCCATTTAACATTTTTAATCCTGATGTCATTTGTGCCTTCCCTTGGTCGAGTGTTACAGTGTCGCATAAGTTTGTTAATTTTATCATTCCTGTCAAGGAACTGACTTTCGGGCTTTTTCCATATGAAGGTTGTTATCCATTAATTTCTGCTTTACTTGTATCAATTCCATTTATTTCTTTTTAGGATTAAATTGCTATTCCTTTCCTAGTGGCACTGTACACTTTATCTTTTCCATTTTAGTTGGCAACTTGAATTCTACCTTCTTCATAACCTAATTCTGTACTCTAAGGTTCTCAAGACTTCCTGGAATCCGGTTTCCAAAAGTGACGGTTCTTGGCCTGAAATACAGAAGAGCTGAACATTTCAACACCCCCCCACCCCATACTGAACTGTCAATCACTACATTCTTCCACAAGCTCCATTATTTAAAATTTCACAATATAATCTATTTTTGTTTCATTTGAAGCCTGGTTGGCCTAATTAAAACATTAATAAGATAATGTTTCCAAGTGACGTGACTTATGGGTTTTTCTCCATATCTCAAATTTCCATTGGGTTCCTGGGGAACTCACTGCTCTTCATGTTACATATATGCACCTTCTTAACTCAGCCTCACCTGAAAAAGCCTATAGATTTGATTTTCACACACCTGACATTGGTCAATGTTTTGACTATCATGTTCAACTTGATGCCAACTGTCACGTCATCCTTTGGAATAAGGCATTTTCTGGACGATGTTGGTTGTAAGGCAACTTTGTACGCATACAGAGTTACCCGGGGTCTTTCCATCTGTACCACCTCCCTCCTGAGCGCTTTTCAAGCCATCGCTATCAGTCCCAGTACTTCTATATGGGCAAGGCTTAAATCTAAAATCTCCACATGCGTTCTTCCCTCTTTCCTTGTCTTCTGGATCGTCAACATGCTCGTCTATATCCAGATCATCCAAGCTGTAGAAGCCAATCGCAATGCCACATTTGTTGGTTTCGCGTATTCTCAAGTTTACTGTCGCACTAAGCAGGTGGAACGCTACTATTCAAAGGCATTTATAAGTGGCATGGTGATTCGAGATCTCCTCTTTGTGGTCCTCATGATGTTGTCCAGTATCTACATGGTGAATCTCCTCTACAAGCACCGCCAGAGAGCCCAGCATCTTCGCAGCCCCAGCCTGTCTTCCCAGACATCTCCGGAAATCAAAGCCACCCACAGTATTCTTTTGCTGGTAAGTTGCTTTGTTTTCTTTTATTGTGCAAACGATTTCATTGCCCTTTACTTTTTTTATAGACCTGAGAAAAACCCAAGACTGGAGAGAATTACGGGGATTATTTCAGCCTGCTACCCAACCATCTGCCCTTTTCTGCTAATGAAAAATAATAAGATTTTTTTCAAATTTACTTCTCCCACTTCAAAGATGAGAACTACCGTTTCTCAAAGAACATTCAGTGGATGATCTCGCACCCACGACTTCCTTCTGCAACAGAGAAGCTCCTCAATGATGAACACAAATGGAAAATGCCACGTGGCTATTAAACACTTCAGATGTGGCTAGTATAATTGAGATGGACTGTAAATTAAAAATATAAACATTTTGAATTCTTACAATGAATGAGTATATACATGTCAAATTAATAATTTTCATATTGATTACTTGCTTACATTATAAGAATTTGAATTAAACCAAATACATTAAAAAGATATCATTAGACCTAACTTTATCTGCTTTGTTTTGCTCTTTTAAAAATGTGGCTGCTAGAAATTTTAGAATTACATTTGGGACCTCAATTATATTTCTGTCAAACTGCAATACTCTAGGGAAGATCATTTCTCTATTCAAAAAATATGTATTGCACACCTTACACATTCCAGGTACTATATTAGGGGTTGACCATATTTACTAATGAGGTTATATAGAATGTTTGTGCTCTTGGAAAAGTATAAGTGCATATGACAGAGCTATGATCAATAGAGCAGAAAATTGGGAGTTCTGTGAGTTTCACTCCTTGATGTATTCTAAAATACTTGAGTGTGTCTTTCAATGTCTGTGTAAATCCATCCATAGTAATAACCCCACCCATGCTATGCTCATATATTTTTAATTTTAGATCTAGTCTGTTATGATGATTTCATAAATATGTCCTTTCATTTCCAATAATTCTTCATTTGAAACAGTGTGACACTTTGCGCGTCTACTGTGGTGCATTTGCCTCAAACAGATGTAATTTGCACAATTCTTTCTTCAGCGCCACCTTCCATCATTTTCATCTTCACTATTTTGAGGTCTTTGTTCAATTTAATTCATTGTTGATTTAAAGTCCTTGGGGATATGATTCAACGGATATGTAGTTCGAATATCTGCACAATTTTTTCCAGCCTGGCCGCTGGATTCTATTTTTCCTACACGTAGGATTCTTGGACTGACTCCTTTTCATTCAGTAATTCACCTTCCTCTGTCTTCCAGCTTTTCCTGTGCAGGCAAGATCTCCAACAGCAGAATGGTGCTTTTCCTTTGAAAAAAATTTTTTCTCCATGAACTTTCAAATAGGTCCTTTATAATTAGATAAACTTTCATAGAATTTAAAAGCCTGTTTGCTAGATAAGAATAGGCGTGTTTTTCATTGCTGTTTCAATCCAGGCCATGGATTGGATGTGCAGCTGAAGTGAACTTCAACTTAGGAAATCGTCTTCCATTATTTAATGATTATCTTCCCTCCACCAGTTTGATTTTTCCATCTGGAATGGTCACTCCTCTTCAACAGAGGTGCAATGCCTCCTAGATAGCTCTCCATGTCCTTTCTGTAAACTTTTCCCCACCGTGGTTTTCATCTCTTTGAACAACACAATTTCAAGTTTTTCTTGGGCCTTGATCTCCCAAAATCAATTCAGGTTTAAGCATCAAGCATCCTCTCCTTCAAATGTATCTTCTGATTTCTTTTCAACCTTTAAAAATTGTCTAACAGATATGCCAAGGGGAGCCAGAGAGAGAAAAAGGGAGCTAGAGACAGCGAGGGAGAGAAAGAAAGCAGGCATAGGGTTCTGCTTTTACTGAGGTTGAGGGTGGAGGCCTGGGTTTTCATCTGTTCACTCCTCATTGGTGAATTTAAAACATAAGAGTTGAGAATTTAAAGTGCAGGAAGAGGAAAAACAAGTGGCCCAAATATCAGTTATCCAAATCAACAGAGATCACTAAAACTAAAAAGTCTTGGAGTGGAGGGGACAGGGCTCCTTATCAAATGGGGTGGCTGACAATGGGTTTATTCCAGATGGCCATCTTTGAAGAGGATGCCTCTTTGAAGTGGATGCCTCAGCAATCAAATATTAAGTCAGAAATGAAGAGCCAAATATCAGTGCTTATACTACAGCCATTTAATTCCACCTTCTGCACAATTTTATAATCTCCTCTGTAGTCACCATTCTTAATTTGGGGTGTCATATGCCTTGAGACAACCTGATGAATATTCTTATAAAATGTTTTATCAGTTCATATAAACTAAGCATCAGAAACATAATTTTTTGAAATTTAGGAACTCCCTGAAAATGTGCCAAAGACCTCCTCTAGGTCCTCCAATCACTCAAAATGAAATAAAAACTGTAATACAGCACTCTTTGCAAAAGCCTCCCTCTGCTTGGTACCTATGTTGGGGCAGTGGAAATACCCTTTTACCCTTCTTGTGTTCTTATGGCTGGACCAATAGTAAAATTGACATAAGAGCAGATTTACAAGAGAAAAACTCAGTTTAATACCTACACATTGCAGATCAGAGAGAAACAATGTTCAGAGAGTGCACAAAGCAGGCAGTAAATATGTAGTTTACACAAAGAAATAGGAAATTCATGAGGAATGACAGGGCGAAAACTTAGATTTGAGGTGCATAATTACTGAGGGATTTATGCAGAGTTTAAGCTCAAAGTCATAAATTAGCAAAGTTCGTTTATGCAGACTTCTCAGCTCTCAATCGAAAAGGGTGCTCTAGTGATAAGAATGCAGGGGAGCATTTTAAGTGGGAGATTATTTCCTGTTTTCAGAGGGAATAGAGGCAGGATGTTCAGAATGCCCTTTTTGCTTCTCAAGGAACTCTAATCCAACGCAATCAGTATGCTATTGTGGGGTATTTTTGGGTAGCCAGCCCTGTGCTCCAACAACTGCAATGTCTTCAAAAGTAGCAAGTTATTGCCTTGGGAAATATTATGCAAGGAAGAATTTCTAGAAGGATTTATCTGTAGGACAAAATTGGCAGAGGAACTAAAAATTGCTTTAAACTTTTTGGATAATATTAAAACATAGATTAAATTTAAAATGTCACTTTACCATAAAGTCACTTTTAGAAATCTAATCTAAAAAATAGAAGCACCCGTATCCAGGGAAATTGCATTGAAAGGTCTTCCTTGAAGCATTGTTTGTAGTGGAAAAATAGAAAACCAACCTGAATGCCTAGGAAAAGGGGAAGAGCTTAAAAAAAAATGTGTGAGTCCATATTGTGGAATATTTTCCAATTATTTCAAATGAGCTTTGTCTCTATCTGCTGATGTATTTTGTTAGTATAGGAAAATATTGTCACCCTATTGATGGAGTTGACTCTCTGCCCCTTGCAGTCCTCAGCACCTGGTCATGTGTCTTCCACTGAACCTCCACAACCCCACCTCCCCTCTTCCCCACAATAGTGTCCGCAGATTGCAGATCAGCTTTAGGATGTGTCACCCCTGTCCCAGGCCAAATGCCCTCTTGTTTAGGTCTCGCCCATGTGTTGGGGCTGGACATAGGGGTTCCAGTGACAATTCAGGGTTGAGGGCACTCAAGTTCCGCAGGTGATGGCTCCGTGTACCTCCCTCACCTGGTCCTGCCTCCATTCTATGAAATGTCTTCGCGTTCTGATTGTGAGAATCTTTGGGTGTGTTTGTGCCATTTACTGGCTCTCTGTGTGGTGCCCCAAATGGGAATAAGCAGTGTCGATGTCTCCTTCCACGTTGCTAGTGTCGTGAAGGAACACAAATCCTCTACCCTCTAGGTCCTTCTGGCTCGTCTGTGAATTAAATTCACATGAGACAGAATAACAGGGGAAAATCAAACAAAACTTTATAACATGTATACATGGGAGAGACTCAGGAAAACTGAGCAACTCGACGAAATAGCCAAGCTTCCAGCTTAAATATCATCTTTAGCTAAAGACAAAAGAGGGTGTTGGGGGTGGTGGTTTGGGACTTCAAAGGGAAGGAAAGCAATTCACATGAAAATGGAAAAGCAAATGTTTGGTAAACAGAAATTTGATAAGAGTGGGCTTAGCAAGGACCCTCCCAGACTACTGATGCCCAGAGTTATCTATGGTGATACCCTGTCCTGGGGACAGGTCTTTTATCTTAAGTTTCTTTTACCCAGTTAGGGGGAAGGTCAAAGTTTCTTTCAGAGTCTTTTGTTCTTAAAAATAATCAAGGCAAGGCCAAGAGACACAT
The DNA here is from genome assembly GCF_021613505.1 of Equus quagga. NCBI lineage: Eukaryota > Metazoa > Chordata > Mammalia > Perissodactyla > Equidae > Equus > Equus quagga. The sequence continues at coordinate 90,228,870 of NC_060279.1, read as the reverse complement.
TTTGGGGTGGCCAATTCTGATCCCGCACAGTCCTGCCTTTGAAACTTTAAGAAATTGCATAGTCCCAAAGCTGAGTGGTAGATAGTTCCATCTCATCGAACACATTTTCTTAGTCCTGATAATAGATCAGTCCAGTTAAATTCATTTTAGAAGGCAGTGATGGAGGTGGGCTCCCAAAGACAATCAATCTGAAGCAAGCAATCAGGTCTTTAATAAGAAGTATTCCTATGGAAACAAATAGAAAAACAAGGTTAATGGTTGAAGAAGATTATAAACCAGTTTCTCAGTCCAGGGGACGGCCAGTCAAGATTTCTAGATACTAGGGTTGAAGAGTCCTTTGCAGTTTGAAAAGTCTTTGATGATGTCATTGAGTGTTCAGCTATCCTTCTGAGTGGCTTACAGAGCAACAGGCACGCTATGGTGGAGATTTCTCTGACATTTATATCAAACGGTCCAGCTTCAGTTTGCAGGACTTCAGGAACAAGGGTGGTTTCAGTTCTCAATGATTTCAAATAAAAATGATAGAAAAAATAGAAAATTTTAGTTTGGAGATTTATAGCCAGATATTTCAGAAGACTAGAAGAATTCGGGATCCAGTCCAGTTTACAGGTAGAAAATAAAAATCTCAAAGACAATTAATAAAACTAGAACCTAATATCCACAAATGTGTCCTGTACTTTCTACTGAAGCATAATTATTCTCCCTGAAATTACCCTCATTTTTATCAAAGATAGCCAAATTAAGACTAACTGGTTTGTCAAGTTTCAATAAATTTGGCCCAAATATTTACATAAGTACAGCAAGAATAGCTATTGATCATATAGTCTCTTTTAAATCTGCTTTGCTTGAACTTTTTGTAAGGAATCTCAGAGTAAAGTTTAAAGTCCTCTTGAGGCCAGGAAAGCCAAGCCAAGGATTTATCATCAGGCTTCACCTGAATACCTTAGATTTGGGTGAATTCCTCTCTTCTCTGGAGGTTCCCCAGAATATTAAGTTTCCTTGCACCTGCCAGGTAAGTGAGCTTCTTTACTTACCCAGTATGGTTGCTCAGAACCCTGTAAACAAGGTACTGGGCCAATATTTACAAGTGATTTTATTCTAGAAAGTCAACTTTTATTCCTCAAAAGCTGTCTTGTTATACCCGAGCCTGTATGTTTCTCTTATACATGACATTCCAGTCAAAACCTTGGTATTATAACCAATGTTTCCAATTGTTTCCTGTTACACGAAGAGCAGATGCTTATTGAACTTATGCAAATAACTATATTGCCGTGAAAACAATACTCACTCATTAAGAGTTTCCAAGTCCTGGAAGGATCAGGTAGCCAGAAAAATAAATAAAGGTTTCCATTCTGCTTACAAAGGTGTCGTTCACCAAATTGACATAAGTCATACTAGTTTGAAAGAAAAAATATTTCCTTAAATCTAAAAAAAAAAAAACCCATTTTTTAAAATCAGCTATATTTTAAACAAAAAGTCCTAAAAATTAAAATCATCCTCACCAGTTCATTCAGTCCCATATAATCAACTCTTGATCTTGATCTTTTGTTGGCAGTTTCATGAAGTAATCAGTTCCTCTGTTAGAGTGTTGTAATTTCTTACCCAGTTTAGTTTTATGATATGAAAGTTTATCAGAAACCGGTATTCTACAGGAAGTGTTAGAGTCCTTTCCATGAATTTCTCTGAATATGAAACATATTTGTAAAAACATCAGAGTAAAACAATAACTGTCTGTAAATGACAAAAGACCTAAAAATGGCAATTGACAAAGAAATTTGGTAAATTCTGTGACATGCAACACTTTAAGAGAAAAACTAGAATTATGGCTGACAACCAAGGCAGATCAGAATTTTAGGAATGTTATATAATTTTTTAAACTTATCAATAACATTTACCCAAATAATGTCTTAGGTCTCTATGAAACAATACTTAGTTGTCCATTTAATCATGGTGACAATTAAAGAATTTTAGATGAATGCAGAGAATTACATAGCTGTAAGAAAAACCTTAGCACTTGTGACTAAAGACCTGATAAAAAACAATATAGGAAATTTATTTTGATAAAACACAAAATACCTACCCTTCTGGTAGACTACTCAAAAAAAAAACCTTTCATAATCTCTTTACCAAGAGCAGACTAAAAGTTCAAGAAAATTATCCTTCTATGAGAGGGAAAAAAACAAATTCTAATCTTGCACAAGCTTAATTTTGATATTAAAACTTATTTACTTAATTAAATTTACTTTAATCTTAGCCAGCTTGACCATCTTCAAAACTCTTCTTTCAGAATTCCTCTTCTACAAAGCTTCTATAACTTTCCTTTTACATTAGGAATTTATCTCATGCCTTTTTCTTCCCTTCTAGTACTTTGGGACAAATTTATCTTTCTTAATAAAACAAACAAAATATTTCCATTCTTTGATACCTTCTTTACTGAAAACGTATATCTTACTTTCCTTGAATACAAACATATTTTCCTCAATTTTTAGTAGATTTAATCACATATTAGAAATTTTAACCCTTAGGAACCTCAATTTCTTTTTTTTTTTAGGAAGATTTGCCCTGAGCTAACTGCTGCCTATCCTCCTCTTTTTGCTGAGGAAGACTGGCCATGAGCTAACATCCATGCCCACCTTCCTCTACTTTATATGTGGGATGCCCACCCACACAGCATGGCGTGCCAAGTGGTGCCATGTCTGCACTTGGGATCCAAACTGGTGAACCCTGGGCTGCCAAAGCAGAATGTGTGCACTTAACCACTGCACCACCTGACCAGCCCTGGAACCTCAATTTCTAAGTAAAAACTAAGTAAGCAATTATAAACTTTCTTGTACATTAGCATTCTGTGGCTTGGAAAGTTTATAAATACTTTTTATGGTTTTTGAAATGTGTTACTTTATAGTACAATCTTTAACAAAACACAAGACATGTTTACCAATAGACCCAAACACGTTTTAGTTACTCTGTAATAAGACAAAAGTAGGTACACTTATATTTAGTAATTAATGTCTAATATTTTATCTTATTTAGTAATGCAGATATTCAATGAATTTTCTATCATTTAATTGAGCAAAACTTCAAAGTTTCAAATTACTAAAGAAATTTTTGGAAGCTATTAAATACATGTCATAAAATATAATTATTCCTAAAGGTTTAAACACTTATTTACATCTAAACCATTTTTTCCTAACAATTATGTTTACATAACCCTTGAGAACTTCATGAGACATTAGACAAAATTAGCTATCATTCTAAGTTATTATGTTGACAAATTTGTAACAGGGATAACATGAGCTTTTTTTAACTAGTAAACCCAGGCTGCATGCCTGCATCATATCCAATGCTCATAACTCTGAGGACATATGTATTTTAATCAAACCAACAAACAAACTTAAACAAGCTTTCATTCACCAAAGATTATTTTATATCACGTTAACTTGAAAACCATGTAAGCACTTACTTTAAGTTAATTAAACAGAGCTCTTAATTTGGGCCATACCATCTGGAGGTTAAGCATCCCACATATATAACACACATATAGACACATAAACACACAGGTACACACACAGAGACCTTAAATTTTTGTTATTAATCGGGTGTAATGCAAAAACTCACTACTTTCTGAGAAACACTTGTATTTCAAAGACTGGCTCTCAGGTCGTGGAGAAAAGACAAAAGAAGAGGCTGAGCCACCCTTCTAGCTACACACTTCCAATTGCTTCTTTATATCAGGGGAAGTTTTAACCTAAGAGGTGAATCGAAAGACTTGTATGCTCTAAAACTTTCAGGAGAATGTATCACACCTTAAAAAGTCTGCACAAAGCATTTAACAAAGGGCCTTTTAATAAGTGTACAATTTAACCCTAGACCAATTTACCTTGGGATGGGTTGTGGATTTTATTACCCTTTTTTTAGCATCTGATATTAACCTCTAGTTTTTATTTCATATGGTGTAGGCTCAGGCAACCCTATTGACTTCCCTTTTGTAAATTTAGTTAAGACGGAAGGGCAGATTTCCATGCCGTCTTATAGTCAGGCAGCGGAAAGTTTCCTCAGTGAGCCACAATGTTTATCCCTACAACACAATCAGGCACAAAGAGATACAATCACTTCACATAAAGCCCATAAATACATTATTTTCTCCACAAAATTTCAGTTGAATTCCATCAACTCTTATGCCTCTAATCACAGCTTTCATTAGGACTTTATCAATAGGTCTTGGTCTTGCAGTTTTGGACAGGGGAAGTATCCTGAGTCGGGCGTTTTAAAACAGACTCAGGCAAAGTTGATATAACCTCTTTATGTAAAGTCAGTGCAAACATTTCAACCTTTATAATCTTATCAACACTTATACTTTTACATTTTCTCAATTTAATTGTAACCTGGGTCAGGGTCTTAAGGCTAGTCTTTTTTTTTTTTTTTTTTTTTTTTTTGCATTTCCTTGTTAATTTGGCCTTTTCTTAGGTACCAACACAAATTACGATGAGAGCTCTCACAATTTTTCCCCCAATTTAGAAGTTTTTCCAATTTAAATGATCTATAGTCTGGCCACATTGACAAGTAGGATCTTAATAAGCTTAACCATGAACATAAGAGGTGTCCCCAAAAGAGATCCAGAAAATTCACTCCCAAAAATAGTCTAAGAAAGCAAAGGCCTTCATTGCACAACAAGCAATGAAGGTTGAGATGACAAAGGCCCTTTATGAAAGCAATTGAGACCCCTAATGGCAAACTCCACTGAGAGCTGTCACAGCCGGACAAAGAGACTGTCTCCCAGAACCCCAATCCACTCGATTGGTCGCCAGATATGTGCCAGGACATGGATCCTCTGGATGGCAGAGACCAGAAAGGTAACAAAGGCAAGCTCTCAAGATGCAGAAGAAGACAAAAGAAAAAACCCCATCTAATATGCACATTAACAGCTTTTGCTATGACTGGGCTCTCTTGGAGCCAGAATAATACCTAGAAGGGAGGTGTCATGGAGTTGAGGATCATGCGTGTGTGGGGGATAAGAATTGGCCACCCTAAAATGTGTCTCTACCTTGCCTTGACTATTTTTAAGAAAAAAAAGACTGAAATAAACTTTGGCCTTCCTCCTAATTGCCTAAGAGAAATTTAAGATAAAGCCCTGTGCCCAGGACAGGCCATCACAATAGATAACTCTGGGTATTGGTAGACTGGGAGGATCCTTGCTAAGCATACTCTTATCAAAGTTCTATTTACCAAACATTTGCTTTTCCATTTCCATGTGAATTGCCCTCCTCCCCTTTGAAGTCCCAAACCACTACCCCCAACATCCTCCTTTGTCTTTAGCTGAAGCTGGCATTTAAGATGAGAGCCTCCACCATTTTAGTGAGTTACTCAGTTTTCCTGAGTCTCTCCCATGTACACATGTTATGAAGGCTTGTTTGATTTTCTCCTGTTAGTCTGTCTCATATGAATTTAATTTGTAGCCCAGCCAGAAGGACCCAGTGGGTAGAGGAAATATCTTCCTCCACTACATGTGCTTTACAGAGTACCTCATCATTGCATGGACGTTTTCTTGAAGTTGGCGGGGGCACCTGTGTCATCTATCCCCTTCCGTGACCCAACTTATCCTTCCACAGGAGGCTTCTTGGGGTGGCAAGCAGCCTAATGCCTCTTAACTGCTCAACATGCACCCACCAAATTGACGGCCCTTTTGGCTTCCAAGATGCCCTTAGCAACAGCTTTCATTTCATGCACATATTCCCAGACAACAGGCTTATAGAGATGCCTGTGTATCATGACAGACAACAAAAAAAGACGGAGACTAGGAAAAATACCATCTCTTGGAGGAAAAGGGTCTACAATTAATGAGTGCTAAACCAAATTTCCTAGATTCACGGAGTCCAAGAAGGTAGGTTCACCAATATTTTCTCCTGCTAATCTAAATTTAGAAAAGCAAATACAGGTCACCCCTCTCACTTCCATTGGACCGTGCAGGCAGAGATCGAGGACACTGGTGTGCTAAGAACTCTTACCTCCTGCTGGCTCTTGTCAGGGGTGCAGGATCTTTTGGCTGCAGTGGTCTCAGAGTGAGCCGTGGCCAGCCAGTGAAGTTCTAGCCCATCAAAGTCACCAAACTGTAGGGGAAGAAGACAAATCCTCTACACTCTGGGTCCTTCTGGCTCATCTGTGAATTAAATTGACATGAGACAGAATAACAGGAGAAAATCAAACAAAGCTTCATGATATGGATACATGGGAGAAACTCAGGAAAACTGTGCAACTCAACAAAAATAGCCAGGCTGCCAGCTTAAATATCCTCCTCAGCTAAACACAAAAGAGGGTGTTGGGGTGGTGGTTTGGGACTTCAAAGGGAAGGATGGTAATTCACATGGAAATGGAAAAGAAAATGTTTGGTAAACAGAAATTTGATAAGAGTGGGCTTAGCAAGGACCCTTCCAGTCTATGGCTACGCATAATTATCTATAGTGATAGCCTGTCCTTGAGACAAGTCTTTTATGTTAAGTTTCTTTTAGTCTGTTAGGGGAAGGTCAAAGTTTCTTTCAGAGTCTTTTGTTCTTAAAAATAATCAAGGCAACGCCAAGAGACACATTTTGGGGTGGCCAATTCTGATCCCCCACATCAGCATGTTCAGTGGCTGGAACGGCGTCTAGCTCACATAGACACCGAGTGCATATTGGAAGTAAACAAACAAATGCCGCCACATTCTCTATTTCTCTTAAACATCAGAAGCTTTTCTCATGTTTACTCTTGACTTTCATTTCAGAAAGATTTTCTCCCGACCTCAATGGCATGCTGGGACCTCAGTGTACACAGTCCGGATGAAATAGGGCAATTGTGAGTGGCTAGGCCTTTGGACAAGAGGAAATTATTCTGTTGTAAAAAAAAAAAAAAAAGAAGGCTATTCTGCCATTTGCAACAACTTGGATGGACCTCGAGAGCTTGATGCAATGTGAAATGTCAGACAGAGAAAGACAAATACTGTGTGATCTTACTTGTATGTGGAATTTAAAAGAGGCTGACTCCTAGAAACAGAGAGTAGAATGGTGGTTGTCAGGGGCTGGAGGTGGAGGAAATAGAGATCTTGGACAAAGGGTATAAACTTCCAGTTCTAAGATAAATAAGTTCTGGGGATCTAACGGACACCATGGTTTCTAAAGTTAACAATACTGTAGCGTGTACTTGAAAGATGCTAAGAGAGTAGATGTTCGATGTTTTCATCACAAAAAGATGGTAATGGGAGATGATTAAGCTGTTAACTAACTTATTATGGATATCATTTCGCAGTCTATAGGTATCAAATCATCAATTGTATATACTACATTTACAAGATGTTATATGTCAGTGATATCTCACTAAAGCTTTAGAATAAACAGGCTGTGAAAGCAGGAGGCACACCAGGCCCAGGTGGGAAAGTGAACGTGTTCTCTGAGGAGCTGCTCTGCACTCAGGTTTTATCAAGTCCTGCAGGAATTTCCATCAGCTGAGTGAAAACGCACTTTGATCACTTTCCTAGATCCTAAAGTTTACTTTTGATGTAGTTCAATTTGGGAAAATGTACGTCCTCCGATGGTGACTGTGCACTCCTGATCAATAAACCCCATAAATTTACCAGGAGAATATTTCTACACCTGGAAGTGTAATTTGTTGTTCCTCTGGGCACATCAAAGTGATCCCAGTTAACAAGGTCATGGAGACCGCAGGTGACGAGGTGATCCACTGGGAGCAGAAGTCCTGCCATCCTGCCCTGATATACAGTCTTTCTGGGGCAGATCCAGCCTTTCCAAGATGTCTCACTTGCTTGGGAAAGCTGACTGCCTGTAGGAAGGATTGTGTCACACTCAGCGTTGAGAAAGAGAAGGAGGTATGAAGACATTTTCAAGATTCCCATTCCCCATTCTAGCTTCCTTACTGAGACTTCCATTCTTTTCAGATTTAACCTTCTCTGAATTTTCTGTTTGATAGAAGTATATTTGGTCTTCTTTCTCATAGTATTGTCACTATTTCCTTTTTCCTCCATATATTTCCTTTTACTTTCATCATCCTTTCCTCTTCTCGGTTCTTTACTGTCTCTTACAGTTCTCCAATACTGTTTCATGGTCTTCAATTTTGTTTCATTTGGAAACCATATCACAGTTTCTTAACCGTATTTTGACTTTTTATTATTCACAACTATTTGAAAATTCCATACAATTCTATATATTGGCTATCTTCCCTTATTTATTTTTTATGTGTCTTTTTTATTCTCTATACCTACAGGAAAGTGACATTTATTTGCATTTGAATTTTCCTCTCAGTTTCGTTTTATTACCACTTTTCTAATAATCGTTATCCGTGCTTTTGTTTTTCAAGCATCCCATTTCATTTTTACAGATAGTAGCCTTTGTCTCAAATTTTCATACATTAGTTTTCATTTACAAATGCTTTAATCAAAGTTAGACTAATTTGTAACACTGTTTCCTCTCTGAGGTTTTACACATTTTTATTATATGTTAATTTTTAAGTTCAACATATTTTATGCTATTTAAATGGCATCACTCTTTAAGTTGCCTTTTAAAACTATTTTTATGCTGACATATAGAAATATTAATGGTTGTTATGCTGACTTGGTTTTCAGTAACCTTGAAAATCACTCTCAAAAATTTCAATATTTTAGTGAATGATTCTGTTCCCTTCTTAAAATTTATAGAATCTGTCAATGATAAAAGATGGTGTTACTTTCCTTCTAATTCTTATAAATTTTACTTTCTTTGTTTGCTATAAAGCCCAGGAAATGTAAAAATATGAGAAATAGAAGTGGTGAAAATAGATATTTTTCTCGTAGCAGATCTCAAAGAAAAAGCTTTCAATATGTAACATTTAATATGATACTGTTGACATTGTAAAAGTGTTTTCAGGGTAAGGTTATTCTTTCTCTTGATACTTATCTAGAATTTTTTTATCAGACATATGTTGAATTTGATCACATGATCTTGTGCACATTTTGAAGTGATCATATTTTTTGTTCCTTTAGTCTACTAGTGTGGGTCATCAAACAGATCAAGTTTCAAATGTTAAAATTACTTTTCATGTCTGCTATGATTCTTTGATCCAATGCTGATTCTTTTTACGTATATGTAGTGGACGCAATGTTACAACTACTTTGTATAAATTGTTTTCTCATTTGGTTCATAAAATAGTGTGTAATTTCACTCCCCTATTATCTTTGCTACATTTGCTGCCAAGGTTACGCTAACCTCATAATGTGAGTAGTGGAATGTTCTGCGTTCGTCAACCCTCAGCAGTCGTTTGTAGATATTATTTGTTACTGGAGTGTTTAGCGTACTTCACCGTTCAAGAATTCTTTGAGATTTCTTATGGAATGATTTTTGCCCTCAGTTCAATTTCATCATGAAGAGCGTTTCACCTTGATGACTTTCTCTTATTCCACTATTTTTTCTTAAGTCATCTAGGAATTTTCCTCCATATCTCATAAATTTTCAAGTTTATTGATATATCTAATATTAGTGTCACATTATTTTCTATTATTTGCAACTTCTCCACTGCTATCCATTTATCATTTTTAATCCTAATGTTCTTTGTGCCTTCCTTTCAGACACTGGTACAGTCTCACCTAGGTTTGTTAATTTTGTTAAACTTTTCAAGGAACTGACTTTTGATTTTGTTTCTCCTTTCCATAGAAGGTTGTTATCTATTAATTTCTGCTTTACTTATATCAACTCCATTTATTTCTTTTTAGGATTAATTTGCTATTTTTTTCTAGTGTTAACGACTTTTTTCTATTTGAATTAGCAATTTGAATTCCCCCTTCTTTATAACATAGTTCTGCACTCTAGGTTCTCAAGAATTCCTGGGATCCAGTCTCTGGAAGTGACACTTCTTGGCCTGAAATACAGAAGACTTGAAAATTTCAACAAGCACCTCTCACACTAAATTGTCAATCATTGTATTCTTCCACAAGCTCCATCGTTAAAATTTCACAATATAGTCAATTTTTTCATTTGAAACCTGTTTGCTAGTTAAAACATCAATAAGATAATGTTTTCAATTGATATTATTTTTCTTGTTTTCCTCATATCTTCAATTTGTATTGGGTTCATAGGGAACTCAGTGCTTTTCACATTATATATGTATGTCTTCTTCACTCAATCTCACCTGAAAAGGCCCGTAGATTTGATATTCATACACCTGACACTGGTCAATGTTTTGACTATCATGTTCAAGTTGATACCAGATGTCGCATCATCCTTTGGAGTAAGGCATTTTCTGGATGATGTTGGTTGTAAGGCAACTTTGTACACATACAGAGTTACCCGGGGTCTTTCCATCTGTACTACCTCCTTCCTGAGTGCTGTTCAAGCCATCACTATCAGCCCCAGTACTTCTATATGGACAAGGCTTAAATCTAAACTTTCTACATGCATCTTTCCCTCTCTCCTTTTCTTCTGGATCATCAACATGTTCATCTATATCCACATCATCAAAGCTGTAGAAGCCAATCGCAATGCTTCATTTGTTGGTTCTGGATACTCTCAACTGTACTGTGAAGGTAAGCCGTTGGGACACTACCGTTCAATGGCATTTATAAGTGGCATGGTGATTCGAGATCTCTTCTTTGTGGTCCTCATGATGTTGTCCAGTATCTACATGGTGAGTCTGCTCTACAAGCACCGCCAGAGAGCCCAGTATGTTCACAGCCCCAGCCTGTCTTCCCAGACATCTCCGGAAATCAAAGCCACCCACAGCATTCTTTTGCTGGTAAGTTGCTTTGTTTTCTTTTATTGTGCAAACAACTTCATTACCCTTTATCTTTTTTATAGACCTGAGAAAAACCCAAGACTGGAGAGAATTACGGGGATTATTTCAGCCTGCTACCCAACCATCTGCCCTTTTCTGCTGATGAAAAGAAAAATTATTTCCAAATTTACTTCTTTCATTTCAAAGATGAGAATTCCCTTTTCTGAAAGAACATTCAGGAGATGATCAGGTACCTACAGCTTTCTTCAGCAGCAGGGATGTCTGCACGATGACTTATAGTAGGAAAATGCATTGTAGCTATTGAACACCTGAAGTGGGGTTAGTACTATTGAGAAGGGCTGTAAATTAAAAAGACATACACTTTGAATTCTTACAATGAATAAAAGTACATAAATATCAAATTAAAAGTTTTCATCTTAATTATTGTTTACATTATAAATACTTGGGGTTAAGCAAAATATATTAAAATATATCATTAGACACGACTTTATCTGCTTTGTTTGGCCTTTTTAAAATCTGGCTGGTAGAAAAGTTTAAATTACATCTGGGGCTTCAGTTATACTTCTGTCAAACTGCAGTGCTGCAGGGAAGATCATTTCTCTGTTCAGCAAATATGTATTGCACACCTTACCTACTCCAGGCACTGTTTTAGAGGCTGGGCATACATTGGTGACCACTACAAGTGAAACACAATTCCTAAGGAAATTATATAGGAAGTTTGCGCTTTAGGAAAAATATAAGTGCATGTGATAGAGCTGTAAATAAGGTTAAGATAATTGGGAGTGCTCAGAGTTTCGCTCTTCAATGCTCAGTAAGATGCAGGAGTGTGTCTTTCAACGTCTGTGTAAACCCATCCGTAATAATAACCTGACCTGTGAAATGCTCAGATATTTGTTACTTTAAATCTTGTCTGTTTCAATAACTTTAATTAAATGTGTCCCTTCATTTTCAATAACTCTTCACCAGAAATAACAAGACACTTTCCCCATCTGCTGTGGTGAATCGCCTTAAATAGATGTAGTTTGCAAATTCTTTGCTCAGCACCCCTTCCCATCGTTTTAGTCTTCTGCTATTTTAAGGGCTCTCTTCTATGTAAACAATTGTTCAACTAAAGTTCTTGGGATATGACTCAAGTGACACGTGGTTTGAATATCTCCGTCGTATTTTTGTCAGCCTGGCTGCTGGATTCCACTTTCCCACACACAGGATTCTTGGGCTTACCCCTCCTTGTTCAGTATTTCACCTTCCTCTGTCTTCCAGCTTTCCCTGATGCAGACAAGATTTCCACCAGCAGAATGGTGCTTTTCCTGTGAAGACCTTCTCTTCACGAGAATTTAAAATCTGTCCTTCATCCTTAGATGAACTTCCGTAGAGTTTAAGACTGTTACCTAGACAAGAATAGGTGTGTGTTTCCTTGCTGCTTCCATCCAGGCTGTGATCTGGATGTGCAGGTCACGTGAACTTCAACTTAGGAGATTGTCTTCTAGTATTTGATGATTATCATTCCTCCATCAGTCCTTCCATCGGTATCCATCCGGAATTGTCACTCCTCTTTAGCAGACGTGCAATGCCTCCTAGATAGCTTTCCACATCTCTTCTGCAACCTTGTCACCATCATCATTTTCATCTCTTTGAACAACAGAATTTGAAATCATTCTTTTGCCTTCGTCTTCCAAACCCAGTGCAGGTTTACTTATCAGGCATCCTCTCCTTCAAGTGTATCTACTGATTTCTTTTTACCTTTTTTTATAGTATAACAAATATGCCAAAAATTATACAACTCTATTAACTTACAGAGTGGACACATCCGTGTATCCATCACTCAGATCACGAAACAAAACCTCGCGCTCCAAGAAGCCTCCTCGTGCCCCTCCCGGTCATAGTCACGATGCCTCAGGGTATTTCCTAACTGGACCAATGACACTCTCTACCATTTTCATTTTGGAGTTAAATTCTTCCTCATTAGGCCCACAGAGTCTTTATTTAGCAGTATGTGAGTCTTCTCAAATATTACCTTATGTCGAGTCCTGTCATGTGTCTTTGGTTCAAGGTGTGCATCTGCAGATCCCACCTCACGTGCAAGCCCTGAGCTTTGGTTCCCATTATATTGTGTCTGGTTCTGCTCAACTGGAAATAATAGCAGAGCTCCAAGGAATCTGAATTTAACTTGGCAGGTTTCCAAATATGTTGTGCTTTCAAAACAGATCAATTCTTGGCAAAATGCATTACTTTTATTTTTAATCCCAAACAAGCCCATTTTATTTTATTGTTATTTTTGTTGAGGAAGATTAGCCCTGAGCTAACATCTGCCACCATTCCCCCTCTTTTTGCTGAGGAACACTGACCCTGAGCTAACATACATGCCCATCTTCCTCTACTTTATCTGTGGGACGCCTGACACAGCAAGGCTTGACAAGTGGTGCCATGTCCACACCCAGATCTGAACCTGCAAACCCTGAGCTGCCAAAGTGCAACATGGGAACTTAACCACCACACCACCTAGCCAGGCTCAAACAAGACCATTTTAAATACTGGGAATACATAAATAATAGTATTAGTCATATTATATATTTCCAAGACATACTAACTCAGGCAGAGGAAACATTTTGGCATTTAGTGTATTATTTTGTGAGAAAAATTACACATCATTAGTTTCACTTTTATAACTGAATTTTAATCAATTTGCCTGGCAGAGTTTCCTAACACTTTGCCTAAGGAAGGTACTGCAAGTGTACTTGTTAAAGAAGTTGAATAAATAGCTGCTTTTATATTATATATTTAATTGTATGCATTTTCTCGCTAGAGATTGTTGTATATTTCATATGGAGTTAAAATCATTCCTACCTATCATTTTAATAAGACATAATATATCATGTAGCTAAAACTCTAAAGATTTTTTAAATGCCTCACTGTTATCCAGAAGTGAATCACTTCTCCTGTCTCATTGGCGGTGCCCTGGCAGTGAATATTTCCATGCATACAATTTCACTCTTTGCCTATTGGAGCAGACTATCCTAAGTGAAATTACTGATTGAGATGGTGCTAATTTATTTAAAGTTAATGTATATCTAAATGAATTTCTGAAGGCATTCACAACGTAATTTCTCAATGGTGAGGACAGATTGTCCAGCTCATTTGATCGCCTCTAGAATAGACTATGAAAATTTAATTGTTTTCCAGATTGAGCAGGAAAAACAGTTCTCAATCAATTTTAAGTTCTTTAATTCTAGTGAGGTTTATGAATTTTAAGGTTTGGGATAGGTATATTTTTTTCCTGTTTGATGGTTCGAGAAAGCCAAGAGTGAAAGATTAAGGGTTGGCAAATCAAGAGGGTTGGGTGTCATTATACTCGTTTCTCCTTTTTGGACACAAAGACTGCTGGATTCCCGCCCCGGCTGAGTCCAGGTTCATGAGAGATGGACAGCATCGGCACAATGAGGGGAAAATAAAGAGGACATGAGACTTGGGTTGGTGTTAGCAAGTCCAACTTTACTGTGCACAAGTGTCGTTTTCATATTTTTCAGGATTAGTACAGAAATAGCTCTACAAATATTCTCAGAGAGATAAGGAAGTAAAAAACGAGCACAAGAACATTTATTAGCATTCTATTCTATAGAGAATAAGGTTAATGGTAGTCTTCTCCGCAAGTAACTAGTGTTTGTTGTCTCTAAGTTAAGAGAGATAGGTACCTAGACATCTGTTGTAATTCATGGTAAAGTTAAATCAAAGAGAGAAGGTCCAGACCTCCGGACAGGACAGCATTCCGTCTGGTTACATCCTGGGGGAGCCATCCCTGCCTCCCTCAATCATTTATGCCATTAGTGTAGATGGTTAATGGGAACAAAAGGTGACTCCAGGGTATCTTATCCCCAGGGCTATTTGCGTTCTCAGCGGGCAGTTAAACATCTTTACATTCCCGAGCCCTTTAGGGGGTGAAAGCATTCCTTTGTCTTTAGATTGTAGAGCTAACCATCCCTTAAGCACACTGCCTGGAGAAAATATCATTTTGTTAGTAAAGTAAAGGGCTGAAAAGCTAAGCTAAACTATATATCTTCAAGAATAAAAAACAGAAATAAGTATAGTCACAACCTTGATAGAAAGCATGCATATAATTCAGAAAATATCAGGGGTGTTGGCTGGTTATTCTTCACCGAGAGGCATCCCTGCACCCCTCGGCCCTTCTACTCATCAATTATTTATTATTTATTGCTTTTAGGAGAAAACCTCTATAACATTTTAACAGAAAGCAGAAGGTCAAGAATAATATATAGATACTTGATCATCCAATTAACCAGCAAACTTGGAGGGACGATGCATTTATATTTAGACAAAGAACTGGAGGGAGAAGGAAACATTAACCAGATGGAGGCCATAAACCTAATTCGACATCTTATCTGGGCAGGATTCCTTTCTGCTTGTCTCAAAAGGGACTGTGTGCTCCTCCATTAATTAACTGCATCAAATGAAATTAGCTCTCAGAAAAATATCTTGAAAGTTACCTGCAGGTGGTCACATCCTCTTACTATATCTAACTTTCCTGGGAGGTAGTGCCTCCCAAGCAGCCACCCAAAGGAGTGAAAACTGGAGGTTAAGAAAGGAAAAGGAATGAAGGGCAATTAGAAGCAGCACAGGTTTCAGAACTATGTGAGGGGCCATCCGGTTATTCTTCACCAAGGGGCGACCCTGCACCCCTTGGCGTTAATCGGCTGGACCCTGTCAAACAGCCAATCAAATGATGTAGCCACGGCTCCCGGCATAAGACTAAAGTGAAGAAATGATTTTCCCAAAGTCACATAGAAAACAAGATATAAAGCCAACCGCAAACATCAATGATGTGTTCTGTTTCTAATCATACTGGGACACAAGAATTAAAAGTGCTTAATCTTGCTCTGCTCACACCTCTCAATTTCCTTTATAAACTCTAAATCAATCAATGCTGAACTGGGCAGGAACCAAGGACAGAGGTTTGTTCCTCATAATCATTGAGTTCCGTTAGCAGCCACCCAATAAATGCCTGGCCTTCAAGACCAGTCTTTTCCAAGCCAATCACATTCTTTAACTATGGTATTATTCTGACATGACTTGGGGGATGTCATCCCGTATTTTGAGTCCAATTCGGTAGATTTTGTTTGAAATGAGTTCTTTGTTCCCAGCATAAAGATGCTGGTATGCTTAAAGATCCATGGCTAGGAGTAAGCCAAATATATCCATCCCAAATTTGTGTAAGACCTCCCATAGTTCTCACTAGAATATCTGGTTTCTTTTGTTTATTTGCACATTATTGGGATTATTGGATGATCTGAGTAACATGAAAAGAACAGCCATGTCTTCTATCATTAATATTATGGGATATTGGCCATGTTTCAGGATCGTGAGTAGTAATATCTGATGAACTGAAAACGCTAGAACCTGATATTTCCATCATAATAAATGGCTTTAAAGCTTTCCAATCCGTACCTTGAAAGAGAGAGATCTCCAAGGTAATCCACATGTTCCAGAAAGGGGAAATTGGCTACGTACCCAACAATTGGACTTATTTCTGTGTGAAGCAAAGGAATGAACCCATTTTAGGAAGACATTGCCACCAGAGACCCATTCAGAGGTGGATTGAAAAATAAACATTGTATCAAAACTTGATAGTATTTGTATCGTTAATTAAAAGGATTTGTAATTAGGTTCTAATCTATTTTATAGAGTTGGAGGGGAGGAAAGTAAAGTATTAGGGTAGGTAAAGGCAAGGAAGTCTAGAAATTTATTATTGTAGCAATTAAAAAATGGTATGGGATTCAAGCATTACAAGGGTTTAAATGAGGGGATATGAGGTTGGGAATCTAGGCATGGTCCAGAGTCTTGGGACGGCTGTCTACAAGAGATGCCATCTTCTTCTCTTCCAGGTTTGGAGATATTTGTATTGGTCTGTCAAATTTGGGTGTTAGAAATGAGAGTTTAAACCTACTCAGGTGGAGAAGCCTTTTTTAAATGAGAAATGTGAATGAATAAGTCTATGCCTTTTAATTTTGTAATGCATGGATTGGTTAAAAGTACCTAGTATGGTCCTTACCAATGGGGCTGCAAAGAGATAAATAGATTATGTTAAGTGAAATAAGCCAGTTAGAGAAGGATAATCTCTGTATGACTCCACTCATATGAGGAATTTAAAAATGTGGACAAAGAGAACAGATTAGTGGCTACCAGGGGAAAGGTGGGGTGGGGGGTAGGCTCAAAGGGTGAAATGGTGCACCTACAACACGAATGACAAACATTAATGTACACCTGAAATGACACAAGATTGTAACCTATCATTAACTCAATAAAATTAAATTAAATTAAATTAAAAAATTAAAAACAGTAACATTTTAGATGAAAAATCATAAAAATTATAATCATTCTCATCAGTTCATTCAGTCCCATGTAATTAATTGCTGTTCCAATTGTACCCAATTTTTCCATTAGTTCTCTCAAATTTTCCTCATGATTAAGGGTGATAGGTAAAGTGATAATTCCAAAAAGCTTGCAAGGATTTTGTTAAGGCTTGTATGACTTGCCTAGCAAAGTGGTTGCCTTGATCACTGGAGACAGCGGAAGGTATACCCCAGGTGGGAAACACATTTTCTAGAAGGTTTCTTTGCCATTGTGAGGGCATCAGCTTTGTGGCAGGTAAGGCTTCTACCCATCTGGAAAACATGCATACAAGAACAAGAACACATGGGTAAGCCACACTAAATGGCAGCTGAGTGAAGTCCAGCTGCAGGTGCTCCAAAGACCCCCAGGAACGGGTTCTGAGACCTCTGGAGACAGAAACAGTTTTTCCTATGGTGGGTAAAGGAATGTAAAACTGAAAAGTGGGCTTTGCCGGGTATCTGGGAAAGATCAAGTGGCTGTCTTGGGCTCCTCATAACCCTATTTGTTTAATTTACAGCTATTGTTTATCCATCTTCAATCTCTGATTCAGGAGCAGACTGTTGCCATGTTACAGGACACTGGGATGGCAAAAGTCTAGCAACGAGGGGTCATTTTCTTATTCAGAAGCAGAATGAATTTCATCTACATGTGTCATAAACTTTATACATTCTCTTGTTTCTGCCTTTGTATGAAAGGCAGCTAAGATGCTTTCCTGATACTTATGGTGAGCCTCGATTTTGATGACAAACATCATTTTGTACAAGGACGTATTAGACTTCCAGGAATTTCATGTAATTTCTGGAACTCTTACAACATATTCTCATTCAGATACAACAAAGATTGCTTAACATTATTTCTTATTTGATAATGCTTTCCGTGTACCTTAACATATCAAACCAGCCTAATTCACTTAATATCCCATTTTTGATGAGAAGAGAGAGAAAGTCTTCCAAATGATTCAGGGATCTTCTGAAAAATCCCAAAGTTAGCTAGAATTCAAAAAGACTTCATTGAAAATTTGATTTGGGAAGTTCATTAAAAATATCAAAGAGAGTTTAAAACACTTGCCTAAATAGTATCACTGATCATTATGAAATAATATTTAATTATTTATTTAACCAAAGTGACAGAGATTCCAAAGACAAAAAAGAAGGTTAGACTGCTGCAAAATCTTAGCACCTTTTCACAGAAAAGACTCAGCTTTTATCATAAACACAGGAAATTGTTCTGATAAAACATAGAAAGCTAAGGAAAATCTTTCATAATCTCTTCTCAGGAGCACACCAATATTCTAAGAAAACTTTGTTCTTTTAAGAGGTGAAAAGAAAATTCAGGTCTAGTTTTGCATAAAAATATTATTGATATTTTAGCTTGTTTTAAAATTCTTAAAACAGCGATTTAATTTTCACTAACTTCATTGCCACACAAGGTAAGATTTTCTTCTCCCTCTTTTGCTCTCAACAGGAAGAGCAAATCAAAATTTGATTTTCTACCAAGTTACATTTGATACTAAAACTCATTTACTTGATTAAATTTGCTCCAATCTTGGCTAGCCCACAGCTCTGACCACATGAAAAAATCCCCTTCCAATGATTCTTGTTTTTATAAACCTTCTACATCTATTTTGGTTTGTACTTTTTTCTTTTTTTTTTTTTTGAGAAATAATCAGCTTTATTTTGGTGCAAAATTATTATTATTTTCAACAAAACGTATCTCTATTTTCATAAATTTTTCTTTCACCAAAACATTCATCTTATTTTCCTTTCATACAGATATATTTTTATTATGTTTAGTAGCTTTAATTACATATTATAATTAAATTTTAACTGTTAGAAATCTTAATTTCTAGTAAAAAGTAAGAAGTAAGCAATTGTGAACTGTATGTTTAATCCACATTCTTTATATTGGCAAATTTATGAATATGTTTTTTATTTTCTAGAAATACATATTTTTAATAGTGCGATCTTTCAATAAAGCACAAAACATCTTTATTAACAGACTCAAATTTATCTTTTAGCTTCTTTGTAATAAGCACTCAAAAGTAGAAAAACTCCAGGGGCTGGCCCGGTGGTGCAGCAGTTAAGTTCACACGTTCTGCTTCTTGGTGGCCCGGGTTTCTCCGGTTCAGATCCCTGGTGTGGACATGGCACTGCTTGGCAAGCCATGCTGTGGTAGGCATCCCATGTATAAAGTAGAGGAAGATGGGCATGGATGTTAGCTCAGGGCCAGTCTTCCTCAGCAAAAAGAGGAGGATTGGCAGTGGATGTTAGCTCACGGCTCATCTTCCTCAAAGAAAAAAAAAAAGAAAAGCTCCTGTATAGTACTTATTTTGTTACTTTTATCTTCTGTGCAGATAATATAGATGTTCTATGAACTTTTCATCATTCAGCTTTATTGAGGAAAACTCTAAACTTTTAAGCCATCAAAAAGTCTTGGGGAAGTTATTTTTAAGTACACATACCATAAAACATAATGTTTGTACCTAAAAATCTTTATTTTATTAACATCTATATAATTCATTTGTTTTTAACAATCATACTTAGATTATTTATGAAAATTTTATGACATCAAAGTAGTTAGCCATCGTCTTAGGTTATTATTATTAGTTTTGCTGACGAATTTTATAACAGAGATAACATGAGCTTACTTGATTAACGACCCAGATAGAATAAAAGTAGCATGTTTGTATTATATTCAAGGCTGATACTACCACACAATATTGACGTTCTCTTACCCAATGCACATTAAAAAAAGGGCAATTATTATGACATCAGGTTTTGGGAAAAGAAAACAGCTTTATTGCTAGATCCATTTGCAAAGAGACAGGGCAGATACTCTCAGATCTGTCTTCCCGATGCAGGCTTGGGGCAAAATTTATGGGATGAAGAGCAGGACCCTCTGAAATGTGGAGATGGGTGATGGGAGGTAAGGAGAAGAGAGGTCATTGATGATCTGTGCAAACGTAGTCAAGCTTCAGGGCTCTTCACAAGACGCACGTTCACAAAATGGTGGTGTTAGCATGATGCGAGGGCAGAGTTTTCAGCTCTTCAACATGAAAAAGTCACTTATTGGGCATTTGCACAGGCCCAGTTGATGGGCTGGTGGTCTCAACTGGCCTGAACTGGAGGAGGGGGGTCTCATGTCCTGAGAAACCACTCTTAACTACTCTGTTGACAAGATGAGGTCAGTTGAACTGGTCCTAGAGAGTCCACGGTTACACTGATAACTCTGAAGTCATGCCTATTTTAAGTAAACCAGCAAACTTGAGCAAGTTTTTATTTACCAAAGATTATTTTATAACACTGTATCTTGAAAAACTTTCGGGGTGGTTTCTATTATATTCAGAAATAATTTATATGAGTGCTTCCTTTAAGTTGAATAGAGCTCTTTAAAAATAAATTTTGTTAATACCATCTGGAAGTTGAAAAATACCATATCTATAAAGCACATACATACATATATATATATATATATATACATATATATAGGCAGACAGAAACAGAATCTTACAGCTTTTATTTTAAAAATTTCAGCCATGAATCAGGTTCAAGACAAAATTTACTAGTTTTCTAAAAAATTGTGTCTGTGTCAGATGGAACAAGTTAAGATTACCTGCTTAAAAGTTGTTAATATTTGTAGAGAAGACTTTCAAGACTTATATTTGCCTAAGACAACGAGGCTGTGAATTAGATTTGGGACAAGAGAGCATCTCTAGCACCCTGCATTTAAAACAAAACATTTCCCGTTTTTTTCTCTTTAACCTCAGGCTTTATCAATTCACTATCAATTTTCTTTAACCTCAGCCTTTATCAATTGACTTAGCCAGGTTTAGTCTCAGGCAATTGTCAGTCGTTATCTCCTAGGGTGTTTAATTTCTAGCATCATGGAAAAGTTTATAACTTCGAATGACAGAGAGAAAAAAATGGAAGCTTTTTTTAAACAGGAGTTTCAGGGTAATAGTGATTTAAAATTTTCCTTCAGTCTTCGGAATTGGCGATGATCTGAATAAAAGTTCCCAAGAAGGTATCCAGCCTTTTGTGGTAAGTAGGGGAGGTTTCGGGATAGGTGAAAATGAACAGGTGGCATCTGAACTGCCTTGAGCACGGCGTTTTTAGGAATGCAAATATTTGTAAGACAAGGACAGTTGTTCTCAATTCCTCAGAAGTTGGGTTGTAACATAAATGCCATCCTAGGTTGATCTACCCTTCCCGCTATGTTGTTCTTAATTTGCTTCCTTCCTCTGGGTACACAGTATTATTTTAACTTGGGGATAAAGGCCTACAAAGGTTTCTCTCAGGCTCTGAATATCAGTTTTCATTTTGGCCAATTTTTGACCATAAAACTGCTTAAAAAAATCCTTTTAAATATCTTGTCAGGTTTTTTTTGACGGAGATTAGCCCCGAGCTAACATCTATGCCCATCCTCCTCTGCTTTATATCCCAGATGCCTGCCACATCATGGCTTGATAAGAGGTGCACAGGTCTGCACCCAGGATCTGACCAGCAAACCCTGGGCCGCTGAAGCAGAGCGTGCAAACTTAACTTCTGTGCCACCGGGCTGGCCCCTCCTGTCAGTTTTTAGCTTAAACAAATAGTAACAATATCTGGCAGTATTAAACAACTCCATAGACCCAAGAGGTGTCCTCAAAGGTTGCTCCCTCCCCGAGACGCAGAGTCATTCCCAAAGATAGCCAAAAGAAAGAACTACAGCCTGCACGCATGTCCCAGGCAGGCAGAAACTTAAGCCAAGCCTTTAGGAGACAAAACAACGCAAGCAAGAAGGCAATAGCTATCTCTGGGAAAGGAAAGGTCAATAACCAACGAATCTGGATCAGGAAAGGGAGGATAACATGAATTTTTTTTTGACCAGGCATCACAGGATGACCATTGAGTGGAGGTAAAAGGGCTATTGTCCAAGGGGCACAAACTCCCTGGGAGGGGTTCCAGGATTTACCTACAAAGGATTTTGTACCTAAAGGCCTTCAGTTGGCAGAGCCTGATTATAGAGCCCAGAAAAGTCAATGGAGTGTCCCAGGTTTTTCTGCTGAATTTATTTTCTGGCTTTCAGCACTTACGTGAGCAAATGTATACTCTTGGAGCTTAGGTTGGAGTAATCTCTGCAAATCTTGTAGGAAAAGAAAACTGAAACAGGCAGATGGGGCCAGCTGTTAAGAAGAGATGATTTTTTTTAATTTTTTATTGAGTTAATGATAGGCTACAATCTTGTGAAATTTCAGTTGTACGTTATGGTCTGTCAGTCATGTTGTAGGTGCACCACTTCACCCTTTGTGCCCACCCCCGACCCCCCCTTTCCCCTGGTAGCCACTAATCTGGTCTCTTTGTCCACGTGTTTAAATTCCTCATATGAGTAGAGTCATACAGAGATTGTCCTTCTCTATCTGGGTTATTTCACTTAACATAATTCCCTCAAAGTCCATCCATGTTGTTGGAAATGGGACAATTTTCTTCTTTTTTATGGCTGAGTAGTACTCCATTGTATATATATACCACATCTTCTTTATGCAATCATCTGTTGATGGGCACTTAGGTTGCTTCCATGTCTTGGCTATTGTAAACAATGCTGCAATGAACACTGGGGTGCATGGGACTTTTGGGATTGCTGACTTCAAGCTCTTTGGATAAATACCCAGTAGTGGAATGGCTGGATCATATGGTATTTCTATTTTTAACTTTTTGACAAATCTCCATAATGTTTTCCATAGTGGCTGCACCAGTTTGCATTCCCACCAGCAGTGTATGAGGGTTCCTTTTTCTCCACAACCTCTCCAACATTTGTTACTATTTGTTTTAGTTATTTTTGTCATTCTAATGGGTGTAAGGTGATATCTTAGTGTAGTTTTGATTTGCGTTTCCCTGATGATCAGCGATGATGAAGATCTTTTCACGTGCCTATTGGCCATCCGTATATCTTCTTTGCAGAAATGTCTGTTCATGTCTCCTGCTCATTTTTTGATCGGGTTGTTTAATTTTTTGTTGTTGAGTTGTGTGAGTTCTTCATATATTATGGCTATTAAGCCTTTGTCAGATGTATTACTTGCAAATATTTTTTCCCAGTTAGTGGGTTGTTTTTTTGTTTCAATCAAGAAGAGATTTTATGTTGGGTTTTTCTGTTGTCTAAGTTTTTGTCCTCTCATCTTGTCAGGGAGTGCTTAAGTCTAGCTATTATCTTCATGCTTTTCCTTTTCCTTCTTGAGTGTCAGACAATTGTATTTCCAATGTCCTGATTTTTTAACAATAGCTGAAAATGTCTGAAGGCAAATAAGGAGACTCACTAGCCCTCAATGGAATTGATTTTTGTTCTAATTTCTGTCTTTTCATCTTATTAGGGGAGTCCTAGTGGCTAGCCATTATGCTAATAGGAGAAGTTTCTATAATTTTTTTCCATTTAGAGTTTTTCCAGTATGACGTCTGCATCCTTTGGCCATTGATGAGTAGGATCTTAATAGTAACTCAAACCAGTAACATCTTTTTATGCCTGAACCATGGATACAAGAGCACTGGCAAAGGAGAGTGCAAAGGATGCAGCCCTCACAAAATCTTAAAGTTAGCTCCCCAAAATAGTCTAGACAGCAAAGACCTTCATCGCACAGGCGGTAAGGATGGTGTAGTAAAAACAGTGTCATCCATGAGAATGCGGGATGCCTCCAGTCATAGACCCAGTAATCTGTGACACCGGGCAGGAGCTACTGGAAGGCAATTTTTCCAGCCCAAATAAGCCACGAAGGTTGAGACAACAAAGGCGCTTTACATAATGGCCCCTTTATGACAAGCTTCCCTGAGAGCTGGCGCAGCTCAACAAACAGAGTGCTGCTTGTGACTCTGGTTCTCAGAGCTCCACTCTTTCCATTGGCTTCCAGGCACACCCTGGGAAATGCCCGTAGGATGGTGGAGGCCAGAGAAAATATTTCCACTGGTCACAAAGCCAAGCTCTAAAGACAGAGAAGAAGACAGAAGAATAACCTTCATCCGGTTTTTACATGGAGGACCCATAGCAAAATTTGTCTAAATAGACACCAGTCTGGAGAAAACCGTGAAACTCACCAATCTCTGAGGCAAGCCTGAACAGCAGGTTTATCAGGCGGCTGTTCCTGCTGTCCTGCCCTATGGTCCTTCCTTCTTATGACAAATGACACAACAGACAGAGAAAGGAAAATAATGACCATCTCTGGGAGACAAGGATCAACAAAACCAAGAGTACTCATCTCAAATCTTTACTGGAGTCACTTTTGTCCCAGAAACTAGAAACACTGGCATTTTTTCATGGTAATCTACATTAGGAGGGAGGTAGAGAAATTTTCACCACTTTCATTCCCGTTGGACTTGGAGATAGAGATCTGGGACACTAACAGGGTAAGAACGCTTACGTTTTTTGCTGGTTTCTGTGTCAGTCGTCCCAGGATCTCTTAGCTGAAGCAGCCTCAGGGAGAAAGCCATTTCCTGGCTGGTGATTCTCCTGGCTGGCTCGCCAAAACTGTCAGGGCAGAGAAAATCTTATTTTACCTTTCTTATGTCCATCTGGCTGTACTACTAATAAAATGGACACAAGACCAGATAAACAGGGGAAAAATTCACATTAATACATACATACTGGAGATCATAGAGAAATGATGCCCAGAGAGAGAACAAAGCAGATAGTGTATGTGTTTTACACAAAGAAACAAGAAATTTGTGGGGCTGGCCCTGTGGCTGACTGATTAATTCACACACTCCACTTCAGGGGCCCAGGGTTTTGTCAGTTCAGATCCTGGGCACGGACATGGCACCGCTCATCAGGCCATGCTGAGGCGGCGCCCCACATGCCACAACTAGAAGGACCTACAACTAGAATATACAACTATGTACTGGGGGACTTTCGGGAGGAAAAGAAGAAAAAAAAAAAGATTGGCAGCAGATGTTAGCTGAGGTGCCAAGCTTTGAAAATAAAAGGAAATTTGTGAGGAATGACAGGACAAAGAAAATTAGATCTGAGGTACACAATTAGTGAGGAATTTATGCAGAATTTAGGCTTGACATCCCACAACTAGAAGGATGTGCAACTAAGATATACAACTGTGCACGGGGGGGTTTGGGGAGATAAAGCAGAAAAAAAAATTTAGGCTTGAAGTAGTAAATTAGCAAGATTTGTTTATTCAGCCTTCTTGACTTTGAATTTCTAGCTCTGGTGATAAGGATGCAGGGTGAGCAAATTTTGTGTAGCAGATTTGTTTCTGATTTCATGGGGAACAGAGACAGGAAGATCAGAATGCCCCTTTTGCTTCTCAAGTAACTTTAAATCCTTTAAATCAAATAATCACTATGATATTGTGGTATATTTTGTGGTTCCCTGCCTTGGGTCACAACACCTACAATGACCCAGAAATTGATGTCTTCAAATGTATCAAATCATTGTCTTGAGAAATATTATGCAAGGAACTGTATCTATAAGGCTTGATCTATGTGATAAAATTAGTGAAAGAGACATAAATTGCTTTAAACTTTTAAGATAATATGAAAACATAGATTAAATTTTAAAATTGTTACTTCACTCAATAAGCCAATTTTAGAAACCTCTCCTATAAAATAAAAGAACCTGCTTGCAGGGAAATAGCACGCAAAGATCTTCCTTGAAGCTTTGTATGTAGTGGGAAAATATAAAACCAAACTGAATGACCAGAATGGTGGGAATAGTTGGAAATATAGAATTCCCACCAGAATAGTGGGAATAGCTGGAAAAAATGTGTAAATCCAAATTGTGTAATATCTTGCCAAGATCAAATGAGTTTTGTCCCTATCTGCTGATGTATTTTGTTAGTATGGGACAATATTGTCACATTGTTGATGAAGCTGACTCTGCCCCTCGGGGTCCTCAGCTCCTGGTCATCCTTCTTCCTCTGAATGTTCACGATGAACCTCCTGACCTCCCTCACAACAGTGTTCAGAGATTGGAAATCCGCTTCAGGATGTGTCTTCCATGCCGAGGCCAACAACCCTCTTGCTTAGGTCACGCCAAAGTATTGGGGTTGGGCATAGAGGCTCCAGTCACGCTCCAGGGTTAGGGGTTCTCAACTCTCCCAAGTGTTGCCTCCACGTGGCACCTTCACCTGGTCCTGCCTCCATTGTTTTAAATGTCCTAGCACTCAGATATAAGAATCTTTGGGTGTATTTGTGTGATTTCTTGACTCTCTGCGGTGTCCAATACAGGGAGAAGGAGCGCAGATGTCTCCTTCCCCGTTGCGGGCATCCTCGGTGGCTGGAAGGGTGCCTAGTTCACATAGACACCAAATGCATATTGCGAGGAAACCACTAAATGCCACCACGCTCAACCATTCTCTTAAATAACAGAATGTTTAATTGTGTTTACTCTTCTTTCATTTGAAAAGATTTTTGCCTGGCTTTCAGCATGCTTGAGCCGTAGTATGCAAGCCTGGTTGAAATGGGGTGATTGAGAATGGCTGGGCCTTAGGATGAGCGGATATTCATCAGCTGTAAAAATAGAAGAAAATCCTGCCGCTTGGGACCACTTGAATGGACCTTGAGGGCATTAGGCAATGTGAAATAACTCAGACAGAGAAAGACAAATACTGTATGATCTCTCTTGTATGTGGAATCTAAAAGAGCCTAACTCTTAGAAACAGAGGATAGAATGGTGGTCATTAGGGACTGGAGGTGGGGAAATAGAGATCTTAGCCAAAGGGTGTAAACTTCCAGTTCTAAGATAAAGCTCTGGGCGTCTAATGGACACCATGTTTCCTATAGTTTACAATACTGTACCATATTCTTGAAAGTTGCTAAGCGAGTAGATCTTCCATGTTTTAACCAGAAAACATGTTGGTAATTATGTAAGGTGATTGAGATGTTAACTAATTTCTTATGGTAATCCTTTTGTAATATATCCATGAATCAAATCATCACATGGCACACCTTAAAATTACACAACGTTATATGTCAATTAGACTCCCTAAAGCTGGCAGAGGGGGGAAGGCTGTAAAAGCAGGAGGCACCAGAGGCCCGGGAGGAAAAGCGAATGTGGTCTTTGAGGAGCTGCTCTGAGGTCAGATTATATCAAGTCCTGAGGGAATTTCCATCAGCTGAGTGAAAACTAACTTTGATCACTTTCCTGGATCCTAAAGTTTACTTTTCATTTATTTCAACTTGGGAAAATGTACGTCCTCCGATGACGAATTTGCACTGCTGATCAACAAACCTAATAAATTACCAGGAGAATCATTTTGCATCAAGGAGAGTGATTTGTTGTCCCTCTGGGCACATCAAAATTATCTTCAAGAAACAAGATCATGGAGACCACAGGTGACAAGGTGATCCGTTAGGAGCAGAAGTTCTGCCATCTGGTCCCTCATATACAGTCTTTCTGGGGCAGATCCAGCCTTTCCAAGATGTCTCGCTTGGGGAAGCAGACTGCCTGTAGGAAGGATTCTGCCACACTCAGCCTTGAGAAAGAGAGGGAGGTATGAGGACCTTTTCAAGATCCCCATTCTCCATTCTAGCTTCCTTACTAAGACTTCAGTTTTTTTCAGATTTAACTTTCTGTGAATTTTCTGTTTGATAGATGTATATTTTGTCTTCTTTCTTATATTATTGCCACTGTTTGTCTTTTCCTCCATGTATTTGTTTGACTTTCTTCGTTCTTCCATCTCTTTGATTCTTTAGTACCTTACAGCTCTCCAATACGATTTCACTGTCTTCAGTCAGTTTTGTTTCATTTGAAAACTGGATCACATTTTCTTCATTGTATTTTGCTTTTTGACTTTACTACTCACAATCATTTAAAAATTCCATACAATCCATAAATTGAGTAACATCTCCTCTCATCTGTTTTCTTTTCCACAACTCTTCTTGTTCTCTATACCTTAATTGACACACATACATTTGACATAATTTTCTTCTCAGTTTTATTTTATTACTGCTTTTCTAATTATCTGTTATCCTTGCTTTGGTTTTTCTAGCATAATTTACTTTTACAGATAATACCCTTTATCTCAAATTTTCATACATTGGTTTTCATTCAAAAATGCTTTAATTACCTTTAGACTACTTTATAACGCTGTTTCCTCTTAGAGATTTTATGATTTTTATTGTATATTAATTTCTAAGGTTCTACATACTTTTCTGCTATTTAAATTATATCATTTTTTCATTGCATTTTTAAACTGTTTCTATACTGGCATAAAGAAATGCAAGTGATTTTTAAGTTAACTTTGCTTTTACTAACCTTGAAAATCACTCAATATTCCAAAATTACATCCAATGATTCTGTCAATTTCCCTCTTAAAATTTAGAAAATCTGCCAATGATAATAGATAGTGTCATTTTCTTTCCAATTATTATAAATCTTACTTTTTTCTTTACTGTTTTTTGTTCGGGCTACTATTTGTTGTTAGTGCCATTGAGTCGACTCCAAATGTAAGTGGGTGACCATGTCTTTCATCCTAGTCCGTCTTGGTCTGGAAGCTCCACTGAAATATGTCCACCGCAAGTGGCCCTGCTGGTGTTTGAATCTACCAATGGCATAGCTTTCAGCATCACAGAAACACACAGCCACCATGGTATGACAGACAGGTGGTGTGGTTTCCTGACCTGGAGACTAAGTCCGGCCATGGCAGTGAGAGTGCTGAATCTTAACCACTACACCACCAGGGCTTTATCGTGAAGCAGGAAATCCAAAAACATGAGATCAAGTGGTGATAGCAGATATTCTGTCTCATAGACAATTTCAGATGAAAAGCTTTCAATATGTAACTCTTATATGATACTGTTGACACGGTAGATGTTTTGTCAGGGTAAGGTTCCTCCTTTCTATTGCTATGTAACAAGAATTGTCATCATACACAGTTGTCGAATGTGATATATCTTATGCATATATTGAAGTGGTCATATCTTTTTGTTCCTTTAGCCCACTAGTGTGGGTCATCATACAGATCAAGTTTCAAATGTTAAACTTACCTTCTATGGTTGAGATAATTCTTTGGTCAAATCTTTGATTTGTTTTACATATTGTGGGTGCAAATCTGCAATTATTTTTTGTAGGCTGCTTTTTTTAGTTCATGAAATATTCTTAGCATTGCCCTTTTCATACCATCTTTGTTATGCTTAGTAAACAAGTTTATGCTCACCTCCTCATGATTAATGGACTGCTCTCTCTTTTTCTATCCTTAGCAGTTGTTTGTAGTTATTGTTTGTTGCTGGAGGCGTTGGCAGACTTCTCTGTCGAAGTATTCTTTGGGATTTCATATGGAATGAGTTTTGCCCACTGTTCAGTTTCATCATAAGGAGCCTGGCACATTTATGACTTTCTAGTATTCTAATATTTTTAAAGTCATCTAGAAATTTGCCCTTATATCCTATAAATTTCCAAATTTATTAGCACAGTTAATAAGAGTATCACGTTATTTTCTAATATTGCAACTTCTCCATGGCTATCCCCTGACCATTTTTAATCCAGTTATTCCTTGTGCCCTCCTTTGGGGGAGTTTTATAGTCTCACAGAGGTTTGTTCATTTTATTACTCCTTTCAAGGAATTGACATTTGATTTTTTTTCCATATGAACTTATCTATTAATTTCTGCTTTACTTGAATCAAATCCATTTAGTTCTTTTTAGGATTAATTTGCTATTTCATTCCTCATTGTATACTTTATCTTTTCCATTTTAATTAGCAATTTGAATTATACTTTCTTTATAATTTAATTCTGTGCCTTAAGGATCCCAAGAATTACTGAATTCCAGTCTCTGGAAGTGACCTACCTTGGCCTGAAATGCAGAAGAGTTGAATATTTCAATGCCTTTCCCTTCATACTGAAATGTCAATTTTTATATTCTTCCACGGCCTCCATTATTTATAATTTCACAATATATCCTATTTTGTTTCATTTGAAGCCTGGTTGACCTGCTTAAAACATTTACAAAATCAATAATAAAATGTTTCTAAGTGATGCAATTTGGGGGTTTTTCTTCATATCTCAAATTTGTATTGGGTTCCTGGGGAACTCATTGCTCCTCATGTTATATATGTACACCTTCTTAACTCAATCTCGGCTGAAAAAGCCCATAGATTTGATTTTCATACACCTGACATTAGTCAACGTTTTGACTATCATGTTCAAGTTGATACCAGATGCCGCGTCGTCCTTTGGAGTAAGGCATTTTCTGGATGATGTTGGTTGTAAGGCGACTTTGTACACATACAGGGTCACCCGGGGTCTTTCCATCTGTACCACCTCCCTCCTGAGTGCTTTTCAAGCCATCACTATCAGTCCCAGTACTTCTAAATGGGCAAGGCTTAAATCTAAAATCTCCACATGCATTCTTCCCTCTTTCCTTTTCTTCTGGATCGTCAGCATGCTCATCTATATCTACATCATCAAAGTTGTAGACGCCAAAAGAAATGTCACAATTATTGGTCCTGTGTATTCTCAACCGCACTGTCAATCTAAGCAGATGGAACTCCACTATTCAATGACATTCCTTAGCATCATAGTGATTCGAGATCTCCTCTTTGTGGTCCTCATGATGGGGTCCAGTATCTACATGGTGAGTCTGCTCTACAAACACCGCCAGAGAGCTCAGCATGTTCACAGCCCCAGCCTCTCCTCCCAGCCATCTCCGGAAATCAAAGCCACTCACAATATTCTTTTGCTGGTAAGTTGCTTTGTTTTCTTTTATTGGTCAAACAACTTTGTTACCCTTTATTTGTTTTATAGACCTGAGAAAAACTTGAGGCTGGAAAGAATTACCGGGATTCTTTCATCATGCTACCCAACCATCTGCCCTTTTGTGCTGATGAAAAATACTAAGATTACCCTCAAATTTATTTCTTTCATTTCAAAGATGAGAACTGCCTCTTCTCAAGAAACATTCAGTAGATGATCTGACACCAACGACTTCATTCAGCGGGAGAGAAATCTCTTATGTGATTTGTACAAAGAAAAAATGCCACGTGGCTATTGAATGCTGGAAATGGGTCTAGTCTAATTGAGATTATCTGTAACTTTAAAATGCACACAAACTTGAAGTCTTAAATTAATGAGTTCATAAATATCAAGTTACTAAGTTTCATGTTGATTACTTGTGTACATTATAACAATTTGGGTTAAATAAAATATTTTAAGAATATATCAATTGAACCAACTTTATCTGCTTGGTTTTCCTCTTTTTATTTTATTTATTTATTTTTCCAAAGAGTGGCACCTGAGCTAATGTCTGTTGCAAATTTTCTTTTTTTAAATTCTTCTTCTTCTCCCCAAACCCTCCAGTACAAAGTTGTATATTCTAGTTGTGAGTGCCTCTGGTTGCGCTGTGTGGGACACTCCTTCAGCATGGCTTGATGAGTGGCACCCTGTCCACACCCGGGATCCAAACCAGTAAAACTCTGGCCACCCAAGCCGAGTGCACAAAAGTAACCATCCAGCCACGAGGCTGGACCCCTGTTTTCCTCTTCTTAAAATGTTTCTGCTAAAAATTTAAAATTACCTTCAGGGCTTCAATTATATTTCCATTAAACTGCAGTGCTCTAAGGAAAGTCATTTATTTATTCAACAAATATACCTTGCATACTTTAGATATTCCAGACACTATTTTAGACCTGGGCATAATTACTGGGGAGATTATATAGAATGTTTTCTCTGTAAGAAAAATATAAGCGCACTTGACAGAGCTCTAGAAAATCGAGCAGGTTAATAGAATTGGAAGTGCTGGGAGTTCACTCCTTAATGCACAGTAGATTACAGATGTGTGTCTTTCAAAGTCTGTGTGAATCCACCCATAATAATAACCCCACCTATACTTTGCTCCGTATGTTATTTTAGAGACACTCTGCTGTGATCATTTCAATTAAATGTGTCCCTCCATTTTCAGTAATACCTCATTAGAAATAGCATGACACCTTCCCCATCTACTGTGCTGCACTTGCCTTAAATAGATATAAGTTGCAAATTCTTTGCACAGCACCACTTTCCATCATTTTCATTTTCTGCTCCTTTGAGGTCTCTGCTCTGTTTAATTTATTGTTTAATGAAAGCACTCAGGGGCACGATGTATGTGCTAAGTACTTTGAATCATTGCATAATTTTTCTTTCGGCGTGGCCACTGGACGCTGCCTTGCCCAGAGGTAGGATTCTTCAGCTGACCCCTTTTCATTCAGTAGTTCACTTTTCTGCCATCTTCCAGCTTTCCCTCACGCAGACGAGATACCCAACATCAAAACAATGATTTTCCTTTGAAAAACTTAGTTTTCTCAATGAGTTTTCAAAATCTTACTTTATCATTACATAAACTTTCATTGAATTTAGACTATTACCTAGATAAGAAGAAATATATTTTTCAGTGCTGTTTCACTCCCGGGCATGGTTTGGTTGTGCAGTTGC
The DNA here is from genome assembly GCF_021613505.1 of Equus quagga. NCBI lineage: Eukaryota > Metazoa > Chordata > Mammalia > Perissodactyla > Equidae > Equus > Equus quagga. The sequence continues at coordinate 90,196,343 of NC_060279.1, read as the reverse complement.
AGTGAACATCAACTTGGGAAATTGTCTTCCCTTATTTAAGGATTATCTTCCCTCCACCAGTTTTGCTTTATCTGTCTGGAATTGTCACTCCTCTTCAGCACATGTGCTATTCTTTCTGGATAGCTCTCCGTATCTCTTCTGTAGTCTTGTCAACATCCTGGTTTTCATCTCTTTGAACAAAACAATTTGAAATTTTTCTTTTGCTTTGATCTTCCAAACCCAATTCAGGTTTAAGCATTGGACATCCTTCCCTTCAAATGGATCTTCTGATTTTCTTCTTAAAGGTTTTCTATTCTATAGCAAATATGCTAAAGAGAGCCAAAGAGAGAGAGAGAGTAGACCTTTGGTTCTGCTTTCATTGCGGTTGAGGGTGGAGGCCTAGGATTTTACTCGTCCACACTTTATTGGTGAATTCAAAACATGAGTGTAAATTTAAAATGGAAGAAAAGAAAAGCAAGAGGCCCAAGTATCAGTTATCGTAATCTAGCCAAGCCCCCTAAAACAAACAGCGTTGTAGTGGGAGGACGTGGCTCCTTATTGAGTGGGGTGGCTGGCAATGTGTTTTTTCCTGATAGCCATGTGCGAAGTGGATGCCTCTGTTCAGTGGCTGCCTCAGCACTCACACTTTATGTCAGGCACTCACACCACAAGAAGAAAACCAAGTACCAGGGCTTTCATTACAGCAGTTTAATTCCATCTTCTGAACAGTTTTATGATTCGCTTCATAGTCACCATTTGTAATTAGGGGTGTCATATGTCTTTAGTCAACCTGATGAATATTTTTACAAAATGTTTTATAAGTTCATATAAACTCAATGTCATAAACATAATCTTATGCAGTTTATAAACACCTATGTTTCAAAGATCTCCTGTGGGTCCTCAAATCCTTGGATATAAAACAAAAATGAATACAGCATCCTTTGCAAAGGCCTCCCTCTGTGTGACAACTTTGTCAGGTCGGGGGAAAATCCCCTTTTACCTTTCTTGTGTTCTTACAACTGGACTAATACTGAAACTGGCACAAGACCAGATTATAGGAGAAAAGTCCACTTTAATATGTACCTATTCAAGTCATAGAGAAATGATGCTCAGAGGGTGAACAAAGCAGACAGTGTATATATCTCTTACACAAAGAAACAAAAAATTCATGAGGAATGACACGACAAAGAAACTTAGGTTTGAGGTACGTAATTAGTGAGGAATTTAAGCAGAGATTAGCCTTGATGTAGTTAATAAACAACTTTTGTTTGTGCAACTTCTCGGCACTGAATTCCCTAGCTCTGAGATAAGCATGCAGGGAGAGCACCTTCACATGGCAGGTTTAATTCCTGCTTTCAGGGGGTTCTGAGACAGCAAGGTCAGAATGCCCTTTTTCCTTCTCAAGCAACTTTAATTCAAAATAATCAACATTCTATTGTGGGACATTTTGTGGTGGCCTGCCCTGGGCCCCAACAGTTCCCTCCTCTGAAACTTCCTTGAAAGTTTCACATATTAAGTATTGAGCTAGTACTTTCTCCCAAGATTTCATTAAATTAATCTTTTAGTCTTAAAAATATGTCACTTCACTTGGACAGTTGTGTCTCATCTCAAAATGCAGTGATGCAGGTTTGTTCCAAAATTACATCTATAGTGCAAGAAATCACCTATTTAATGAGAAGAATTTCTACAGAAACAAAGAAAAACGATGGCTAATGGTTGTGGTGAATTGTAAAGTAGTTTCTGAACCTAGGGGCAGACAGTCAGGAAGGTTTCTAGATGTCAGTGTCAAAGCATCTTTTGCAGTCTGAAATGTCTCTGATGATGTCATGGGTGTCAGGTAAACTGAGTGACTTTTCAACGTCAGGCAGGAAGGTGTTCAAACATGGGCTACTGTGGCGATCTCTCTTAAGTTTACACGCATTTTTCAGCTTTTGTTTGCAGGGTTTCCAGGATAAAGGGCAGTTTCTTTTTAGTTCTCAATGAATCCAGATCAAAAGTGGGAGAAAAATTAGCTTGGAGAGTTGTAGCCAAACATTTGAGGCAATCAGAAGCATTTAGGATCCAGTGCCGCTTTGAGATAACAAAACTTCAAGGAATATTAAAAGCACTAGAATCTAATATTCACAATTGTGTATTATAGTTTCCACTGACACATACTTTTTTCTCTGACATCACCCTTGTTTCATCAAACGTCGTCAATAAAGATTAATTTGTTTGCAAAATAAGTCTAGTTTCAAGAAACTTGTCTTAGCTGCTTACAAAAGTACAGCAAGACTAGTGATTGATCATATTGGCTCTTTTCAACTTCCTTTGCTGGAACTCTTCTTAAGAAATCTCCAGATTGAACTTTTAATAGCCTCTCAAGGTTAAGAAGCCAAGCCAAATATTCCACCTGAAATACTGATAGATTTGGGTGAATTCCTCTCTTCTTGAGGCTCCCAACGTATCCTGAAGTTCCTGCACCTTCCAGGAAGTGACCTTCCTTACACACCTGGATAGGCTGTCGGGAACCCTGTAAGTAAGGTACAAGGCTGTTTTTTATGGGATTTTATTGGCTTCTTAGAGTCAATCTTAATTCCTTAAAGCTGTTGGGTCATATCTGAGCTGATGCATGTCTCTCTCAAGCATTACTTCCAGGCAAAGCCTTGGTAATATGACCAATATTTCCAACTGTGTCCTGTTACAAGGAGAATTGGCTCTTATTGAACTTATGCAAATAAACTTATTGTTATGAAAGAAAGAATATTAACTGAGAGTTTCTGAATTTTAGGGGATCAGGTAGGGAGAAAAAGTAGTTGTTTCAAGTCTGCTTACAAATGTATAATTTGCCAAATTTCTGTCATAGATAGCTTAAGAGAAAAGCAAAAAGGAGGGTTTCCTTACATTTGGAAAAACAAATTAAAGAACCAGTAGTATTGTAGATAAAAGTCATAAAAATTATAATCATCCACATCAGTTCATTCAGTCCCAGGTAATTAGTTCTTATTCTGCTTAAATTCAGTTTTTCCATTAGTTCTCTCAACTTTGCCTGATGATTGGCAGTGATAGAGACAGTCATCATTCCAAAAAGTTGGCAAGGTTTTTGTTAAAGCTTTTATAATTTGCCCAGTGAAGTGGGTGCCTCAATCACTGGAGGCTGTGGAAGATATACCCAAAGTGGGAAATACATTTTTTAACAATTTCCTTTTCCATTGTTAGGGCATCAGCTTTGTGGCAAAAGAAGGCTTCAACCCATCTGGAAAACATACATACAATAACAGGAACACATTCATAACCCATACAAAGTGGCAGCTGAGTGAAGTCCAGGTGCAGATGCTCAAAGGACTAGAGGGAGGAGTTCTGAGCCCACTGGGGACAGAAATAGTTTTTCCCACGGTGGGTGAAAAAAAATCCCCATAAAAACCAGAAATGAGGTTTTCCGGGTAGCTGAGAGAAGAAAGTGGCTGTCTTGTGTTTCCCACAGCCTTTATTATTTGGTTAACTTACAGCTATTGTTTACCCATCTTAATTTCCAGGATTCAGGAGCAGACTGTTGACATCTTACAAGAACACCGAAATGGCAAAAGTCTGGCAATGAGGAATCAATTTGATTTTGGGGGGAGAAGCAGAATGAATTTCATCCACACGTGTCATTACCTTTATAAATTCTGTTGTTGCTGCCTTTGTATGAAAGTCAGCTAAAATACTTTCCTGATTATAGCGTGAGCCTTAATTTTGATAACAGACAACATTTTTTACCAGGACATATTAGACTTCCAAGAATTTCACATAATTTCTGAAATTCTTATAACATATACGAAAACAATGAAACAATATTTAAATACCTGTTTAAGCAAAGTGATAAAAAGATTTCAAATACAAAAAAAAAGGTTACATAGCTGTAAAACCTTAGCTCTTTTTAATAGGAAGAACTCAGCTTTTAATGTAAAACATAGGGAACCATTCTGATAAAACACAAGAAAGGAAAGGAAAAGTGCCTCATATTCTCTTATCGGGAGCAGATCAATACTCCAAGAAAATTTTCTTCTTTTAAGACATGAAAAGAAAATTTTCAATTTTGTATACAGTATTGATTTTAAGGCTTATTTTTAAAACACTTGAAATAATTTAGCTAACTTGAGTGTTACACAAGGTAACATTTTTTTCTCTCCATTTTTCGTTTTGTAAATAATTTTTGACGTCACATTTGTTTATAACATTCTGTAAATTTCAGATGGACCTCATTATATTTCAGCTTCTGTATGGACTGCATAGTGTTCACCAAAAGTCTAGTTTCCATTTGTCACCATACATCTGTGACCCGTTACCCCTCTCCCATTTCTTTCCCTTCTGCTATGTGACCATTTACCCCTCTCCCCATACATATGTGTCCCTTTCCCCCTCCTCCATCTCTTTCCCTTCTGCTAACTACCCATCTTCTCTTATCTATCTGCTTGTTTATCTTCCATATATGACTGAAATCATACCATATTTTTCTTTCTTTCTTTGACTTACTTTGCTTGGCATAATACCCTCAAGTTCTATCCATATTGTCTCAAATGAAACCATTTCAACTTTTTATGGCACAATAGTATTCCATTGTGTGTGTGTGTGTGTGTGTGTGTGTGTGTGTGTGTGTATACCACATCTTTATCCATTCATTCCTTGATGGGCTTTTGGCTTACTTCCACATCTTGGCTATCATGAAAAATGCTGTGATGAGCATAGGGGTGCATATATCTTCTTCAATTAGTGTTTTCATGTTCTTTGGATAAACACCTGGAAGTGGAATAACTGGATGGATCGTATGGTATTTCTATTTTTAATTTTTTGAGAAATCTCCATAGTGTCTGCACCAGAATGCATTCACACCAGCAGTGTATCAGGATCCCCTTTTCTCCACATCCTCTCCAACAATATTTATTTCTTGTCTTTCAATCATAGCCATTCTGACGGATATGAGGTGATATCTCATTGTAGTTTTGATTTGCATTTCACCAATGGTTAGTGATGTTGAACATCTTTTCACGTGCCTATTAGGCAACTGTGCATCTTCTTTAGAGGAGGTGTTTCATATACAGTGCCCAATTTCTTATTGGGTTGTTTTCCCTTGTTGAGTTGTATGATTTCTTTCCATATTTTGGAAATTAATCCTTTCTTGGATATATGATTTGCAAATATTTTCTCCCAGTTGGTGGCTTGTCTTGTCGTTTTGTTCATGGTTTCCTTTGCCATGCAGAAGCTTTTTAGTTTGATGTAGTCCCACTTGTTTCTTTTTTCATTTGTTTCTCTTGCCAGAGGGGACATGGTATTCAGAAAGATGCTTCTAAGACTAATGTCAAAAAGTGTGCTGCCTATGTCTTCTCCTAGGAGTTTCAGGTCTTACAATCAAGTCTTTAATCCATTTGGAGTTAATTTTTGTGTGTGGTGTAAGATAATGGTCTACTTTCATTCTTTTGCATGTAGCTGTCCAGTTTTCCCAATACCATTTCTTTAAGAGACTTCTCTTTCTCCATTGTATGTTCTTGGCTCCTGTGTCACATGTTAGCTGTCCATAGATGTGCAGCTTTATTTTCAGGCTCTAAATTCTCTTCCATTGATCTGTGTGTCTGTTTTTGTGCCAGTACCATGCTGTTTTGATTTAAAAACCTTTGTAGTGTATTTTGAAATCAGGAAGTGTGATACCTCCATCTATATTCTTTTTTCTCAGGAATCTCAGGATTCCTTTGGCTATTTGGAGTCTTTTATTGTTCCATGTAAATTTCAAGATTCTGGTTCTCTTTCTGTGAAAAACGTCATTGGGATTCTTATTAGGATTGCATTGAATCTATAGATTGCTTTAGGTAATATCGACATTTTAGCTATGTTTATTCTTCCAATCCATGAGCTTGGAATATCTTTCCATTCTCTTATATCTTCTTAAATTTCTTTCAATAATGTCTTATACATTTCAGTATAATACGTTTTCATAGGTCTTTCCCCTCACTAGTTAAATATACTCCTAGGTATTTTGTTCTTTTTGTTGCGATTGTAAATGAGATTGTATTCTTGTTTTCTCATTCTGCTAGTCCATTCTTGGTTTTTAGAAATGCAACTGATTTTTGTGTGTTGATTTTGTACCCTGCAACTTTACTGTATTTGTTCACTATTTCAAATAGTTTTCTAGTGGATTCTAGAGCATTTTCTATATATAGAATCATGTCATCCACCAATAGTTTTCCGTCTTCCTTTCCAATTCAGATGTCTTTTGTTTCTTTTTGTTGCCCAGTTGCTGTAGCTAAAACTTCCAATACTATGTTGAAGAAGAGTGGTGAGAGTGGGCTTCCTAGTCTTGTTCCTTTTCTTACAGGTATAGCTTTCTGTTTTCACCCTTGAGTGTGATGTTGGCTGTGGGTTCCTCATATGTGGCCTTTATTATGTTGAGATACTTTCCTCTGTACACATCTTATTGAGAGTTTTTATCAGAAATGGATGTTGTGTCTTCTCAAATGCTTTTACTGTTGTCTATTGAGATGATCATGTGATTTTTATTCATCCTTTTGTTATTGTGGTCTATCACATTAATTGATTTGCAGATGTAGAGCCATCCATGCATCTCTGGAATAAATCCCACTTGATCATGTTATATGATCCTCCTAATTGCATTGTTGTATTCAATTTGCTAAGATTTTGTTGAGGAATTTTGCACTTATATTCATCAGTGATATTGGTCTGCAATTTTTCTTTTTTTGTTGTCTTTGTCTGGTTTTGATTTCAGGGTGATGTTGGCCTCATAAAATGCATTAAGAAGCACCCCATCCTCTTCAATTTTTTAAAAGAGTTTGAGAAGTAGAGGTATTAAATCTTCTTTGGTGCAATTCTCCATAAAAACCATCTGGTCCTGGACTTTTGTTTCTTGGGAGGTTTTTGATTACTGTTTCAATCTCTTCTGATTGTTCTATTCAGATTCTCTCTTTCTTCTTGATTCAGTTTTGGAAGGCTGCACGATTCTAAAAATTTACCCATTTCTTCCAGGTTATCCAATTTGTTGGCATAAAGCTTCTCATAGTATTCTCTTATAATCCGTTGTATTTCTGTAGTATCTGTTGTAAATTCTCCTCTTTCATTTCTGATTTTATTTACTTGAGCCTTCTCGGTTTTTTCTTAATGAGTGTGGCTAAGATTTTGTCAATTTGTTATCTTTCCATAGAACCAGCTCTTAGTTTCATTGATCCTTTCTATTGTTTCCTAGTCTCTCTTTCATTTGTTTCTGCTCTGATTTTTATTTCATTTCTTTTGTCTTGTAATGTTGGTGTTATCTATGCGTAAAGAGAGGCAAGGACCAGTCATTACTTTTTCCCTCAATCTCTAAGAAATGGAGCTGGGAAACATGAGAGGGAGGTACTCTTTATCTTTTCTTCTTGCAGGTGTGTCCAGCTTCTGTCTTCAGTCATGAGGTGTGGGGTTGCACAGTAATTCCAACATGGATCTGAGATGGCTGCACTGCTCCTTCACCCTACAGCATGGGATCATCTACTGACTTTAAGCCTATGTGGTTCACTTGCTAGATTCACCTGTCTGACCAGGAAGAGGGATCCAAAAACTTCGTTCCCGAGGAACTAAGACAGGAGGGTCAGAGTGCCCTTTTTGCTTCTCAAGTCACTTTAGTTCAACACCATAAATATGCTATTGTGGGATATTTTGGAGCTGCTGGCCCTTGGATCCAACACCTACAAAGACACAGAAATCAATGTCTTTAAAAGTAGCAAATCCACCCGATCAAAAAATGGGCAGAGGACATGAACAGACATTTCTCAAAAGAAGATATGAAGATGGCCAATAGACACATGAAAAGATGTTCATCATCGCTAATCATCAGGGAAATGCAAATCAAAACTACACTAAGATATCACCTTACACCCGTTAGATTGGCAAAAACATCCAAAACCAAGAGCAACAAATGTTGGAGAGGTTGTGGAGAAAAAGGAACCCTCATACACTGTTGGTGGGAATGCAAACTGGTACAGCCACTATGGAAAACAGTATGGAGATTTCCCAAAAAGTTAAAAATAGAAATACCCTATGACCCAGCCATCCCATTACTGGGTATCTATCCTAAGAACCTGAAATCAGAAATCCCAAGAGTCCCTTGCACCCCTATGTTCATCGCAGCATTATTTACAATAGCCAAGACGTGGAACCAACCTACATGCCCAGAAACTGATGATTGAATAAAGAAGATGTGGTATATATACACAATGGAATACTACTCAGCCATAAAAAAAGACAAAATTGGCCCATTCACAACAACGTGGATGGACCTCGAGGGTATTATGTTAAGCGAAATAAGCCAGTCAGAGAAAGACGAACTCTATATGACTCCACTCATAGGTGGAAGTTAGTATATTGATAAGGAGATCAGATCGGTGGTTACCAGGGAAAAGGGGGGTGGGGGGAGGGCACAAAAGGGGAAGTGGTGTACCCACAACATGACTAACAAAAATGTACAACTGAAATCTCACAAGGTTGTAATCTATCATAACATTAATAAAAATAAATAAAATAAAAAAGCTAAAAAAAATTTAAAAAAGTAGCAAATCCATCGTGTATAAATACCACATCTTCTTTATCCATTTGTCCCTTGATGGGCAGCTAGGTTGCTTCCATGTCTTGGCTATTGTGTATAATGCTGCAGTGAACATAGGGGTGCAAGTATCTTTATGCCTTTGTGTTTTAAGCCATAAGAAATGATGAAATCCGGCCATTTGTGACAACATGGATGGACCTTGAGGGTATTATGCTGAGTGAAATTAGTCAGAGGGAGAAAGTCAAATACCGTATGATCTCACTCATAAGTAGAAGATAAAAACAACGACAAACAAATACACGGCGTTGGAGATTGGATTGGTGGTTACCATAGGGGAAAGGGGGAGGGGAGAGGGCAAAAGGGGTGATTAGGCACATATGAGGGGGTGGGCTATAATTAGTTTTCAGGTGGTGAACATGATGTAATCTACACAGAATTCAAAATATATTATGATGTACATCCAAAAATAAATTTAAAAAAAGAACTGTAAGATAATAAATTTACGTTGTTTAAGCCAAAAAAAAGTAGCAAATTATTGTCTTAGGGAATATTATGCAAGGAACAGTTTCTGTAACAGTATATCTATAAGACAGAATTAGCACAGGTACTTAAAATAGCTTTAAACATTTTGGATACTATGTAATCATAGATTAAAGTTTAAAATTGTCACTTAATCCTTTAAGACACTTTTAAAAAAATCTGCCTTAAGAAATATAAGGAGCTTTATGCATGGAAATAGCGTGGAAAGGTATTCCCTGAAGCATCATTTGAAGAGGGAAAATTATGCCTGGAAGTAAGGGAATCGTTTTGAAAGAGGTGAAAATCCATACTGTGGAATATTTTGCAACTATTTCAAATGAATTTTATCTCTATCTTCTGATGAATTTTGTTAGGATAGGACAATATTGTCACACACTGTTGATGGAGTTGACTCTCTCCCTCTTGGAGTCCTCAGCTCCTGGTCATCCTTCTCCCACTGAACTTTCACAATTCCCCACACACAGGCACACAATAGTGTCCAGAGATGGCAGATCAACTTCAGGATATAAATCCACTGCCCCAGGCCAATTGCCCTCTTGTTTAAGTCATGCACATGTATCGGGTCTGGATATAGAGGTTCCAGTCACATTTCAGGGTTAGCGGACATTCAAACCCTCCAGGTGGTGGCTCCACATTGCATCCTCACCTGGTCCTGCCTCCATTCTTTTAAATGTCCTAGCATTCAGATATAAGAATCTTTGGGGGTATTTGTGTGATTTCTTGGCTCTCTCTGTGGTGTCCAACATGGGAAGAAACAGTGCAGATGTCTCCTTCCCCACTGTTAGCATCCTCAGTGGCTGGAATGGTGTCTAGTTCACATTGGCACCCAATGCCTATTGTGAATAAACAAATGCCACCACACTCTCCATTTCTCTTAAATATCAGAATTTTTTCTCATGTTTACTCTTCTTTCATTCAAAAAAGATTTCTGCCTGGCCTCACACATGATAGGACCTTAATATGCCAGCCAGGTCCAATGGGATGATTGTGAGCGTCTGGGCCTTGGGATGAGTGGATATTATTCAGCTAGAAAAATAGAAGGAAATCCTGCCACATGGGGTAACCTGGATGGACCTTGAGAGAATTATGTAATGTGAAATAAGACAGACAAAGACAAATACTGTCTGATCTCACTTGTATGTGGAATCTAAAAGAGCCTAAACTATAGAAACTGAGAGTAGAGTGGTATTTGTCAGCAGCTAGGGGTGGGGGAAATAGAGATCTTGGTCAAAGGGTATCAGCTTCCGGTTCTAAGATAAGTTCTTGGGATCTAATGGACAGCATGCTTACTATAGTTAACAATACTGTATCATATACTTGAAAGTTGCTAAGAGATTAGATCTTCAATGTTCTCATCAAAAAGAAAGATGGTAGTTATGTGAGATTATTGAGATTTTAGCTAATTTATGGAAATCATTTTGCAGTATATGCATGTATCAAATCATCACATTGAACGCCTTAAATTTACACAATGTTATACGTCAATTATACCTCAGGAAATCTAGGGGAAAAACAGACTGTGAAAGAGGAGATACAACAGGCCCAGGTGGACATTTGAGCATGTTCTCTGAGGAGCTGCTCTGAGGACAGATTTTACAAAGTCCTGATGGAATTTCCACCAGTTGAGTGGAAACTAACTTTTATTACATTCCTACATCCTAAAGTTTACTTTCGATGTGGTTCAACTTGGGAAAACGTACATTCTCAGATGATGACTTTGCACTCATGATCAATAAACCTAATAATTCACCAGGAGAATCATTTTACACGTGGGGGAGTGATTTGTTATTCCTCTGGGCACATCAAAATATTCCCCAATAAACAAGGTCATGGAGACCGCAGGTGACGAGGTGACCCACTGGGAGGCGAGTCCTGCCATCCTGCCCCTGATATACAGTGTTCATGGGTCAGATCCAGCCTTTCCAAGATGTCTCACTTGCTTGGGGAAGCTGACTGCCTTTAGGAAGGATTCTTCCGCACTCAGCCTTGAGAATGAGACAGAGGTATGAAGATCTTTTCAATAGTCCCATTCCCCATTCTAGCTTCTTTACTGAGACTTGCGTTTTTTTCAGATTTAATCTTCGGTGAAATTCCTGTCTGATAGAAGCATATTTTGTCTTCTATGTTTTGTCTCATATTATTGTCACTGTTTCTCTTTTCCTCCATATATTTGTTTTGCTTTCTTCTTCCTTTCATCTCTTTGATTCTTTAGTATCTCTTAGCTCTCCAATATTGCTTCACTGTCTTTAATCAATTTTGTTTCATTTGAAAACTGTATCACAATTTCTTCATTGTATTTTGACTTTTGGATTTATTATTCACAACTGTTTGAAAACTCCATACAACCCATGTATTGAGTAACATCTCCCATTATTTCTTTTCTTTTTCATATCTCTTCTTTATTCTCTATACCTTAATTGACACTTAGATACATTTCATGCAATTTTCCTCTCAATTTCATTTTATTACCTCCTTTATAATCATCTGTTATCCTCGCTTTTGTTTCTCAAGCATCATTTTATTTTTATAGGTAATACCCTTTATCTCAAATTATCATACATTCATTTTTATTTAAAAATGCATTAATTGCAGTTAGGTTAATATAAAACATTGTTTCCTCTTAGAGGTTTTTTACATTTTTATCATATATTAATTTCCGAGGTTCAACATATTTATGCTATTTAAGTGGTATCATTCTTTAAATTGCGTTTTTAACTATTTTTATGCTGACTATAGAATGCAATTGATTTCTATACTTACTTTGCTATCAGCAACCTTGAAAATTACTCTTAATAATTGCAATATTTTAGCCAATGATTCCATTGGTTTCCTTCTTAGAATTTATAGACTCTTCAATGATAACAGAGAGTGTTATTTTCTTTCCAATTCTTATAAATCTTACTTTTTTTCTTTACTACTCGTTAATGCTAGTATTTGTTGTTAGTGCCATCGAGTCAATTCTGAAAGGAAGTGGGTGACCAGGTTCTTTTCCCCAGTCTATCTTAGTCTGGACGCTCTGCTGAAATCCGTCCACCATGAGTGACCTTGCTGCTGTTTGAACATATTCGTGACATAGCTTTCAGCATCACAGCGACACGCAGCCACCACAGTGTGACAATCAACAGGCAGGTGGTGTGGTTCCCTGACCTGGAGACTAAGTCTGGCCTTGGCAATGAGAGCACTTAATCTTAACCACTAGACCACCGGGGCTTCGTGATAGAGCAGTAAATCCAAAGACATGAGGAAAAAGTGTTGATAGCAGATATTTTGTCTCATAGACAATCTCAAAGAAAAGCTTTCAATATGTAACACTTAATATGATACTTCTGACACTGTAGATGCTTTTGTCAGGGTAAGATTATTTCTTTCTCTTGCTATATAACAAAATTTTTTATCATCTTCATATGTTGAATTTGATGCCATGATCTTTTGCATATATTGGAGTGATCATATCTTTTTGTTCCTTTAGTCTACTAGTGTGGGTCATCATACAGATCAAGTTTCAAATGTTAAAACTATCTTGATGTTTGAGATAATTCTTTGGTCAAATGCTTGATTCTTTTCACATAATGTGGACACAACTTTACAATTATTTTGTGTAGATTGTTTTTCATTACTTAATTTAATAGTCTTAGCATTGTCCTTTTCATACTGCCTTCACCACAGTTAGGTAACAAGGTTAGGCTAACCTCATAATGGTTAGTGGACTGTTCTCTCTTTTTCTATCCTTAGCAGTTGTTTATAGATATTATTTGCTACTGGAGTGTTTGGCATACTTCACTCTTGAAGCATCCTTTGGAATTTATTATGGAACAAGTTTTTCCCACTGTTAAATTTCATCATAAGGAGCCTGGCACATTTATGACTTTCCAGTGTTCTAATATTTTTAAAGTCATCTAGAAATTTGCCCTTAGATTTCCTAAATTTCCAAATTTATTAGCATAGTTAATCATAGTATCATGTTATTTTCTACTATTTGCAGCTTTTCCACTGCTATCCCTTTAACGTTTTTAATCCTGGTATTCATTGTTACTTTCTTTGGAGGGGTATTACAGTCTCACATAGATTTGTTAATTTTATTACTCCTTTCCAGAAATTTATTTTTGATTCTTTTCCATACAAAGGTTATTAGGTATTAATTTATGTTTTACTTGTATCAATTCCATTTATTTTTTAGGATTAATTTTCTATTTCTTTCCTCATTGTGTTCTTTATCTTTTTCTATTTTAATTAGCAATTTGAATTAAACCTTCTGTATAATCTAATGCTATACTTTAAGGCTCTCAAGAATTACTGAAATCCAGTCTCTGGAAGTGACCTACCTTGGCCTGAAATACAGAAGAGTTGAACATTTCAATGCCCTTCCCTCGCACTGAACTGTCAATTATTAGAATATTCTACAGGCTCCATTATTTATAATTTCACAATATATCCTATTTTGTTTCATTTGAAGCCTGGTTGACCTGCTTAAAACATTTATAAAATCGATAAGAAAATGTTTCTAAGTGATGCAATTTGGGGGATTTTCTTCATATCTCAAATTTGTATTGGGTTCCTGGGGAACTCATTGCTCTTCATGTTATATATGTACACCTTCTTAACTCAATCTCGGCTGAAAAAGCCCATAGATTTGATTTTCATACACCTGACATTAGTCAACGTTTTGACTATCATGTTCAAGTTGATACCAGATGCCACGTCGTCCTTTGGAGTAAGGCATTTTCTGGACGATGTTGGTTGTAAGGCGACTTTGTACACATACAGGGTCACCCGGGGTCTTTCCATCTGTACTACCTCCTTCCTGAGTGTGTTTCAAGCCATCACTATCAGTCCCAGCAATTCTACATGGATGAGGCTTAAATCTGAAATCTCTACATGCATTTTTCCCTCTTTCCTCTTCTTCTGGATCATCAACATGCTCATCTATATCCACATCATCAAAACTGTGGAAGCCAATCGCAATGCCTCATTTGTTGGTTCTGGGTATTTGCAAGTCTACTGTCAAACCAATCAGCTGGAACACCACCGTTCAATGGCATTTATAACTGGCATCATAATTCGAGATCTCCTCTTTTTGGTCCTCATGATGTTGTCCAGTATCTACATGGTGAGTCTGCTCTACAAACACCGCCAGAGAGCCCAGCATGTTCACAGCCCCAGCCTGTCCTCCCAGACGTCTCCGGAAATCAAAGCCACCCACAATATTCTTTTGCTGCTAAGTTGCTTTGTTTTCTTTTATTCCTCAAACAACTTCATTGCCCTTTATTCTTTTTATAGACCTGAGAAAATCCCGAGACTGGAGAGAATTACTGGGATTCTTTCATCAGGCTACCCAACTGTCTGTCCTTTTGTGCTAATGAAAAATAATAAGATTACCTTCAGATTTACTTCTTTCATTTCAAAGATGAGACCTATCTTTTCTCGAAAAATGGTCAGTAGATGATCTGACACCCACAACTTCATTCAGCAAGAGAGAAATCTCTTAAATGCTTTATACAAAGAAAAAATGCCATGTGGCTATTGAATACTGGAAATGGATCTAGTATACTTGAGATGATCTGCAAATTTAAAATTCACACAAATTTGAAGTCTCGAATGAGTGCATAAATATCAAATTAATGTTTCATATTACTTCTTTACACTGTAATAATTTGGGTTAACCAAAATATATTAAAAATACATCATTAGAACTAACTTTATTTTCTTGGTTTTGCTTTTTTTAATATGTAGCTGCTGGAAAATTTAAAATTACATTTGGGGTGTCATTTGTATTTCTATTAAACTGTAGCATTCTAGGGAAAGTCATTTATCTATTCAACAAATGTGTATTGCATGCCTTAGGTATTCCAGGCACTATTTTTAGCCAGGGCATAATTACTGAGGAGATTATATAGAATGTTTCTGCTGTAGGAAAAACATAAGTGCATATGACAGAGCTATAAAAAATAAAGCAGGTTATGGGGTCGGCCCCCTTGCCGAGTGGTTAAGTTCGCATGCTCTGCTTCGGCAGCCCAGGGTTTCGCCAGTTCAAATCCTGGGTGCGGACATGGCACTGCTCATCAAGCCATGCTGAGGTGGCATCCAACATGCCACAATTAGAGGGACCCACAACTAAAAGTACACAACAATGTACCAGGGGGCTTTGGGGAGAAAAAGGAAAAAATAAACAAATAAAATCTTTAAAAAAAAAAAAAACGAGAGCAGGTTAAGAGAATTCGGGATGCTTGGAGTTTCACTCCTTAATGCAAAGTACAAGACAAGTGTGTGTCTTTCAATGTCTGTGTAAATCCATCCATAATAATAACCCCATTCATGCTATGCTCCTGTATGTGCTATTTTAGATCCACTCTGTTCTGATACTTTCAATTAAATGGGACTCTTAATTTTCAATAATTCTTCACTAGAAATAGCCTTACACTTTCTCCATCTACTGTGGTGCATTTGACAAATAGATGTAATTTGTAAATTCTTTGCACAGCACCACTTCCCATCATTTTTATTTTCTGCCATTTTGAGGTCTCTGTTCTATTTAACTCATTGTTTGATTAAAGTCCCCAGGGATAAGATCTCTGCAATAAGTACTTTGAATATTTGCATAAATTGTTTTCAGCACGACTGCTAGATTCCACCTTGCTCAGGGGTAGGGTTCTTTGGCTTACCACTTTTCATTCAGTAGTTCACTTTTCTGCTGTCTTCCAGCTTTCCCTGGTGCATAAAGATATCCAACACCAAAACAATGCTTTTCCCTTGAAGAAACTTAGTTTTCTCAATGACCTTTCAAAATCTGTACATTATAATTAGATAAACTTTCATAGACTCTAAAGACTGTTACCTAGATAAGAATACAATGTGTTTTCCATTGCTGCTTTCGTCCAGGATTTGGTTTGCATATGCAGCTCAAGTGCTCTTCAACCGAAGAAATTATCTTCCATTATTTAAGGATTATCTTCCCTCCACTAGTGTTTTTTTTTCCTGAGGAAGATTTTCCCGGAGCTAACATCTGTGCCAATCTTCCTCTATTTTGTATGTGGGTCAGCACCACAGTATAGCTGCCAACGAGTAGTGTAGGTCCACGCCCAGGAACTGAACCTTGCCCAATAAAGTAGAGCACACCAAACCTAACCACTAATCCACAAAGCCAGACTGTTCCCTCTACCAGTTTTGTTTTATCCATTTGGAGTTCTCACTCTTCCTTAGCAGATGTGCGATGCTTCTTGGATAGGTGCCCACATCCCTCTTTAGCCTTGTTCCTATCATGGTTTTCATCTCTCTGATCAACACAATTTGAAGTTTTTCTTTTTCCTTGAGCTTCCAAACCCAATTCAGGTTTAAGCATCGGGCATCCTCTCCTTCAAATGTATCTACGGACTTTCTTCTTAACCTTTTTTTATTCGGTAACAAATATGCCAAAAGGAGCCAGAAAGAGAGAGAGGAAAAGACAGAGAGACAGAGAGAGAGGGTCTTTGGTTCTGATTGCATTGAAGTTGAGGGTGGAGGCCTAGGTTTTCACCCATTTACTCTTTATTGGTGAATTTAAAACATAAGAATGAGAATTTAAAGTGCAGGAAGAGAGAAAACAAGTGACCCAAAAATCAGTTATTGAAATCAACCAAGATCCCTAAAACAAAAAAGTCTTGGAGTCAGGGGGCACAGCTCCTTATCAAGTGGGGTGGCTGGCAATGTGATCTTTCCAGATACCCATGTTCAAAGTGCATGCCTCTTTGCAGTGGATGCCTCAGCAACCAGAGCTTAAATCAGGCACTTAGATTACAAGAAAGAAAGTCAAATTTCAGAGCTTCCATTGCAGCCATTTAATTCTCTCTTCAGCACAATTTTATAATTACCTCTGTAGTCACCATTCTTAATTTGGAGTGTCATACGCCTTTAGACAAGCTGATGAATATTCTTACAAAATATTTCACAAGTTAGTATGAACTCAACATGATAATGTTATGAAGTTTATAAACACCCTGAAAATATGCAAAAGATCTCCTGTAGGTCCTCAAATCCCTGGATATAAAACCAAACTGAATACAGTATCCTTTGCAAAAGGCTCCCTCTGCTTGATACCTACATGGGGGCAGGGGAAAATCCCCTTTTACCTTTCTAGTGTTCTTATGGCTGGACTAATACTGAAATTGATACAAAATCAGATTATCAGGACAAATAACTCAGTTTATTATGTACCTCTTCAGATCATAGAGAAATGATGCATGGAGAGTGAACAAAGCAGAGAGTACAGATAGACAGATAGATAGATAGATAGATAGATAGATAGATAGATAGATAGATAGATCTTTTACACAAAGAAACAATAAATTTGTGAGGAATGACAGGACAAAGAAACTTAGATTCAAGGTACATAATTAGTAAGGAATTTACCCAGAGTTTAGGCATGAGGCAGTAAATTAACAACATTTGTTTATGCAGGCTTCTTGGAACTAAATTCTATAGCTTTGCCAATAAGGATGCCAGGAGAACACCTTCACATGGGAGAATTAATTCCTGCTTGCAGGGGGAACCAAGACAAGAGGGTCATAATCCCCTTTTATTTCCTTCTCAAGTAACTTTGACTTTAAAATATTCACTATGCTATTGTGGGATATATCATGGTGGGCTGCCCTTGGCCCCAACAGTTCCATCCTCTGAAACTTCCCTGGAGATTTCACATATTAAGTGTTAAGCTATTAGATTTTTCCATGATTTCATTAAATTAATCTTTTGGTATAAAAATAGGTCAGTTCGATTAGACAACTGTGCCTCACTTCAAAAATCAGTGCTGCAAGTCCACTCCAAATTTAGGCCTATGTTACAAGAAATCAGGTATTTAATAAGAGGCATTTCTATGGAAACAAAGGGCAATAGTTGGAGCACATTGAAAACCAGTTTCTGAACCAGTCAGGGAGATTTCTAGATGTCAGGGTTGAAGCATCTTTTGCAGTTTGAAATGTCTCTGATGATGTCATGGGGTGTTCAGATACACTTTCTGAGTGACTTACTCAGCAATAGGTGTGAAGGTATGTAAAGACAGGCTTCTGTGGTGATCTTGCTTAAGTTTATATCAATTTTTTCAGCTTCACTTTGAAGGGCTTCAGGGGAAAAGGGCATCTTTTTCTCAATAATTACAAGTCAAAAATGGGAGAAAAATTGGAAATGTTAGTGTGAAGAGTTATAGCCAAATATTTGAGGTAATCAGAAGAATTTAGGATCCAGTCCAGTTTTAAGGTAAATAAAAACTTCAAGGAAAATTAAAAGCACTAGAATCTAATATTCACTGTTACACGTTATAGTTTCTACTGAAACATAATTTTATCTCAAAAATCACACTTATTTTGTCAGAAATAATCAATTAAGACTACTTTGTTTTCAATATAAGTCTACTTTCAATAAACTTGGTTTAGTTTACATAAGTACAGCAAGAATAGCAATTAATCATATAGGCTCTTTTCAACTGCTTTGCTAGAACTTTTCATAAATCTCCAGACTGAACTTTTAACAGCCTCTCAAGGCTAAAAAGCCAAGCCAACTATTCCACCTGAAATACTGATAGTTTTGGGTGAATTCCTCCATTCTTGAGGCTCCCAACATATCTTTGAAGATCTTGCACCTGCCAGGAAGTGACCTTCTTTACACAGCTGGTTAGGCTGTTGGGAGCCCTGTAAGTAAGCTACAAGGCTTTTTTTTTCATGGGATTTTCCTGGTTTCTTAGAGTCAATCTTAATTCCTTAAAGCTGTTTCATATATCTGAGTTGAAGCATATTTCTCAAGCATACACTTCCTGGCAAAGCCTAGGTAATATAACCAATGTTTCCAATTGTGTTCTGTTACAAGGAGAATAGATTTTTATTTAATTTATGCAAACAAATATATTGTCATAAAAGAATAACAGTCACTGAGAGTTTCTGAATTCTAGGGGTTCGGGTAGGGAGAAAAATTAGTTGTTTCAAGTCTGCTTATAAATGTATAATTCACCAAATTGCTAAGTCATAGATAAATTAAGAGAAAAGGGAAAAAGAGGTTTTCTTAAAACTGGAAAAACAAAAGATTAAAGAAACAGTAATCATTTATTAAAAAGTCATAAAAATTATAATAATCTTCATCAGATAATTCGGTCCCATGTAATTAATTCTTTTTCTGCTTAAATTCAGTTTTTCTGTTAGTTCTGTCAACTTTGCCTGATGATTGGACAGTAATCATTCCAAAAAGTTTGCAAGGCTTTTGTTAAAGCTTTTATAATTTGCCCAGTGAAGTGGGTGCCTCCATCACTGGAGACTGTGGAAAATATTCCCCAAGTGGGAAACACATTTTCTAACAGTTTCCTTTTCCACTGTGAGGGCATCAGCTTTGGGGTAGGCAAGGCTTCAATCCATCTGGAAAACATACATAGAAAAATAGGAACATGTTGATAACCCATACAAAGTGACAGCTGAATGAAGTCCAGCTGCAGGTGCTCAAAGGACCAGAGGGAGGAGTTCTGAGCCCACAGGGGACAGAAATATTTTTTCCTATGGTAAGTAAAAGAATGTGAAAACCAAAAGTGGGGTTTTCCAGGTAGTTGGGAAGGGCTAAGTGTCTGTCTTGGGTTTCCCATAGCCCTGATTGCACATTTAATTTACACCTATTGTTTACCCATCTTAATTTCCCTGATTCAGGAACAGACTTTTGACATGTTATAAGGACACCAAGATGACAGCAGTCTGTCAATGAGGGATCAATTTGGTTTTTTGGGAAGAAGTAGAATGAATTTCCTCCCCAGGTGTCATTACATTTATGAATTCTGTTGTTGCTGCCTTTGTATGAAAATCAGCTAAGGGATTTTCCTGATACATAGTGTGAGCCTCAATTTTGATGACAGATGAACTTTTTTACCAGAACATTTTGGACTTCCAGGAATTTCATATAATTTCTGGAATTCTTATAACACATACTTGTACAGATATGACATCCAGAAGACTTAACATTATTTCTTATTTGATAATACTTTGCATGTAATTTAACATGTCAAGCCTAATTCATTAAATATCCCCGTTTTTATAAGGAGAGAGAAAAAATCTTTTGAGATGTTTCAGACATCTCCTCCCACAAGGGAGGAGAGCAAGAGAAGAAGAAAGGAACAGAGAAGAACTACTAAAACACTCAGAAAAAAGTAACAAAATGGCAATAGGTACATATTTATCAATAGCTATTTTAAATTTCAATGGATTAAATGCTCCAATCAAAAGGCATAGAGGGGCAAATTTGATTAAAAAAAGAGACCCATATATATGCTGCATACAAGAGACACACTTCAGACCTAAAGACACTCACAAACTGAAAGCGAAAGGAAGGAAAAAGATACTCCATGCAAATGGCAAAGAAAAGAAAGCTGAGGCAGTGATACTTATATCAGACAAAATAGACTTTAAAACAAACACAGTCACAAGAGACAAAGAAGGGTACTACATAACAATAAAGGGAACAATCCAACAAAAGGGTATAACACTTAAATATCTATGTATCCAACATAGGAGCACCTAAATATACAAATCAATTGTTAACAGACATAAAAGGAGAAGTAGACAGTAACACAATAATAGTAGGGGACTTTAACACTCCACTTACACCAATGGATAGATCAGCCAAACAGAAGATCAAGAAGGAAACATTGGCCTTAAAGGACACATTGGACCAGATGGACTTAGTAGATATATACAGAACATTCCATCCTAAAAACATAGAATACACATTCTTTTCAAATGCATGTGGAACAGTCTACAGGATTGATCACATGTTAGGCCACAAAACAAATCTCTATAAATTTAAGAAGATTGAAATAATACCAAGCATCTTTTTTCACCACAAAGGTATGAAACTTGAAATTAGAAAATCAGGAAATCCACAAAGATGTGTAGACTAAACAAAATGCTACTGGACAACTATTGGGTCAATGAAGAAATCAAAGAAGAAATCAAAACATACCCAGAGACAAATTAAAATGAAAATACGACATGCCAAAATCTATGGGATACAGCAAAAGCGGTTCTAAGAGGGAATTTTACAGCAATTCAGGCCTACTTCAACAAACAAGAAAAATCCCAAATAAACAATCTAACGGTGCACCTAAAGGAACTGGAAAAAGAAGAAGAAACAAAGCCCAAAATCAGTAGAAGGAAGCAAATAATAAAAATTAGAGCATAAATAAATGAAATAGACATTTAAAAAAAAGAAAATATCAATGAAACTAAGAGCTGGTTCTTTGAAAAGATAAATGAAATTGACAAGCTTTAGCTAGATTCACCAAGAAAGAAAAGAGAGAAGTCTCAAATAAATAAAATTAGAAATGAAAGAGGAGAAATTACAACAGACACCTCAGAAATACAAAAGATTATAAGAGAATACTATGAGAAGCTATATGCCAACAAATTGGGTAATCTAGAAGAAATGGATAAATTCTTAGAATCAAACACCCTCACAAAACTGAATCTTGGATAAACAGAGAATTTGAATAGACCAATCACTAGGAAGGACATTGAAACACTCATCAAAAACCTCCCTAAAAGTAAATATCCAGGACCAGATGGCTTCCCTGGTGAATTCTAGGAAACATTCACAGAAGCCTTCATACTCATGCTTCTCAAACTCTTCCAAAAGTTGAAGCAGTGGGGGAGCTTCCCAACTCACTCTATGAAGCCAACATTACCCTGATTCCAAAAGCAGACAAGGACATCAAAAAAGGAAAATTACAGGCCAATATCACTGATGAACATCAATGAAAAAATCCTCAACAAAATACCAGCAAATCAAATACAACAATATATTTAAAAGATCATACACTATGATCAAGTGGTATTTATTCCAGGGATACAGGGATGGTTCAACATCTGCAAATCAATCATCATGACACACCACATTAACAAAATGAAGAATAAAAATCACATGATCATGTCAATAGATGCAGAGAAAACATTTGATGAGATACAACATCCATTTATGATAAAAACTCTGAATAAAATGGGTATATAAGGAAAGTACTTCAACATAATAAGGCCGTATATAACAAAAACACAGATAACAGCGCTCTCAATGGAGAAAAATTGAAATTTATCCCTCTAAGATTAGGATCCAGACAAGGATGCCCACTTTCACGATTTTATTTAACATAGTATTGGAAGTATTAGCCAGAGCAATCAGGCAAGAAAAAGAAAGAAAAGGGATCCAAATTGGAAAGGAAGAAGAGAAATTGTAACTATTTGCAGATGACATTATTTTTTATATAGAACATCCTAAGGAATCCACTAAAAAACCTTAAGAAACAATAAATGAATATGGTCAAGTTGCAGGATACAAAATCAACATACAAAATTCAGTTGCATTTCTATATACTAACAATGAAGTAGCAGAGAGAGAAATTAAGAATACATTCACCTTTACAATTGCAACAAAAAGAATAAAATATCTAGGAATAAATTTAACCAAAGATGTGAAAGACCTGTACACTGAAAACTAAAAACATGTTGAAAGAAATTGGAGAAAACACAAAGAAATGGAAAGCTATTCCATGCTCTTGGGTTGGAAGAATTAGCAAAGTTAAAATGTCCATACTTCCTAAAGCAATCTACAGATTCAATGTAATCACTATCAAAGCTCCAACAACATTTTTCACAGAAATAGAACAAAGAACCCTAAAATTTACATGGAACAACAAAAGACCCCAAATAGCCAAAGGAATCCGAAGAAAAAAGAACAAAGCTGGAGGTATCACACTCCCTGAATTCAAAATTTACTGCAAAGCTATAGTAACCAAAACAGCATGGTACTGGCACAAAAACAGACACACAGATCAATGGACTCGAATAGAGAGCCCAGAAATAAACCCACACATCTATGGATGGCTAATTTTAACACAGGAGCCAAGAACACACCATGGAGAAAGGAAAGTCTTTTCAATAAATGGTGTTGGGAAAACTGGACAGCCACACGCAAAAGAATGAAAGTAGACCATTGTCTTATACCATGCACAAAAATTAACTCAAAATGGATTAAGGACTTGAATGTAAGACCTGGAACCAATAAAGTTCTAGAAGAAAACACAGGCAATACCCTCTTTGACATCGGTCTTAGCAGCATATTTTCAAGTACCATGTCTGACCAGGCAAGGGAAACAAGAGAAAAAATAAACAAATGGGACTACATCAAACCAAAAAGCTTCTGCTCAGCAAAGGAAACCATCAACAAAACAAAAAGACAGCCTAACAATTGGGAGAAGATATTTACAAACCGTGTATCTGATAAGGGATTAATATCCAAAATATACCAATAACTCATACATCTCAACAACAAAAAACTAACAACCCAATTAAAAGATGAACAAAAGATTTGAACAGACATTTCTGCAGAGAAGATACACAGATGGCCAACAGGCACATGAAAGGATGTTCGACATCGTTAACTATCAGGGAAACGCAACTCAAAAGTACAATGAGATAGCACCTCACTTCCATCAGAATGGCTATAATTAACAAGACAGGAAACAATAAGTGTTGCAGAGGATGTAGAAAGAAGGGAACCCTCCTACACTGCTGGTGGGAATGCAAACTGGTGCAGCCACTAAGAAAAGCAGTATGGAAATCCCTCAAAAAATTAGGAATGGATCTACCATATGATCCAGCTATTCCACTGCTGGGTATTTATTCAAAGAACATGAAAACACTAATGCATAAAGACACATGCACCCCTATGTTCATCGCAGCATTATTCACAATAGCCAAGACTTGGAAGCAACCTAAGTGCCCATCAAGGGACGAATGGATAAAGATGTGGTGTATTTACACAATGGAATACTATTCCGCCATAAGAAATGATGAAATCTGGCCATTTGTGACACCATGGATGGACCTTGAGGGTATTATGCTGAGTGAAATAAGTCAGAGGGAGAAAGTCAAATACAGTATGATCTCACTCATAAGTAAAAGATAAAAAAACAACGACAAGCAAACACATAGCAACAGAGATTGGATTGGTGGTTACTAGAAGGGAAGGGGGGAGGGTGACAGGGGTGATTAGGAACATGTGTGTGGTGATGGATTGTAATTAGTCTTCAGGTGGCGAACATGATGTCATCTACACAGAATTCAAAAATGTATAATGATGCACACCTGAAAGTTATATAATGTTACAAACCAATGTTACCATAACAAAAATAAAATAAAAATCACAAAAAAAGAAAAACAGAAGTGCACATAATAAGTTATAAAAAGTAGAACAAGTGAGGAAAATTGAAAGTACTAAAAGTTTCACTCCTCAGTATTGTCAAAAAGCAAATTTCAGTGTCAGCCTGGTGGGGTAGGAGTTAAGTTCACATGCTTTGCTTTGGCAGCCTTGGGGCCTTGGGCCCAGGTCCTGGGCATGGACCTACATGCCACTGATTAAGTTCTGCTGTGGTGGCATCCCACATACAAAATAGAGGAAGATTGGCACAGAGGTTAGCTCAGGGCCAATCTTCCTCAGCAAAAAATAAATAAATAAGTAAACAAATTCCAACTGAGTAAATTTTAAAGATCTTATTGGTTTTTCTCAATGATTCATGAATTGGGCAGCAGACCATCTAGCAGATAGAAAGGAGCTCCGAGGAGCTGTATGAAATGAAAGACTTTTACACGCAGAAGAGAGTAGGACAGGGAAGTCATACTAGCCAAAAGCAGATTGTTGGCAAGGTCACCTTCCTTTAGGGATTGGGGGAGGTCTGTCAGGTAGATTACCTCACTAGTGCTGATTTGGCAATCCCAGGTTGACTGGTTTAAGATTCCGTTGCTTGGACAGGTTGAAACTCTAATTAAGTCACATGTGGAGTCCTCATGTGGTGACTCCATTTTGGGGCCTGTTGCCTCATTTCTCACAATTCAAAATACAATGCAATCATGTGTCTCTCTACGTCTGTGTAAATTCATCCATAATGATAACCCATCCCATGTTATGTTGATATATTTGTCATTTTAGATCAAATCTATTACGATAATTTCAATTAAATACTCTTGTAATAATTCTTCATCAGAAAGGGCATGACACTTTCCCAGTCTATTGTGTTTGGTCCACGCGCTTTAAACATATTTAGTGTACAAAATTTTTCTCAGTACCATTTTCCTTCATTTTCATCTTCTGCTGTTTTGAGGCGTCTGTACTATTTAATTCAGTATTTAATGAATTCACTGTTTAATGCACTGTTCAGGTCCTCAGGGATATGATTCAATTGATATGTAGCTTGATTCCCTGTGTATCTCTTTTTCACATTGGCAAAGGGATCTTACCTTGCCAGGTCATATGACTCTTGGGCATTAGTCCCTTTCATTCATAGGCTCTTAACTGCTTTCCACCGTTTTCCAGCATTTCACAGTGCAGATAACGTAGCCACTACCAGAACGATGCTTTGAAGAAACTTGGTTCTCTCCATGAGATTTTCAATTTGTGGTTTATCCTGAGATCAATGTTCATAGATTTTATAAAATATTTCCCATATAAAGAGAGGTGGAGTTTAGATTTTAGATTTACAAAACTGTTGCAAAAATAGTAGAGTTCGTGTTCAAGGCTTCACCTACCTTCCCCTGTTAGCCATCTATCATCTTTGGGGAAGTATCTATCCAGATCTTTGCCTCATTTTTTATTAGATTGTCTGTTCCCTTATTGTTATGTTGTAAGGTTTCCTTTTTTCAGATTCATTGAATTATACTTAATATACGGAAAATTCCACATATTTGACGTGTACATTTTGATGAGTTTGGACCTATGCATACACCGGTGATACCATCACCACAGTCAAAGTAAATAAACATATCCACCACTTCTAAAAGATTTCTTATGTACCCTTGCTTTTTGCGTGTCTTGTAAGAACACTTAGCATGGAGATCTATCCTCTTAAAAATATTTTAAGTATTTAATACAGCATTGTTAACTATTTGTACTATGTTACACAGTGGAATTCTAGAACCTAATCATCTTGCAAAAGTAACTGTACACTCGTTGGTCAACAACTCTCCATTTCCCCCTTCCCTATCCCCTAGAAACCACCATCCTATTTCATGTTTCTGTGAGTTTACTATTTTCCATATCTCATATAGGTGGAATCACAGTATTTATCTTTCTGTAGCTGACTTGTTTCACTTAGCATCACGTCTTCCAGGTCCATTCATATTTTTGTAAATGGTTTCCTTCTTTTTCAAGGCTGAATAATATTCCACTATACACATATATCATGTTTTCTTTATTCATTAATCTATGGATGAGCATTTGAGTTGTTTCCAAATCTTGGTTATTGTGAATAAAACAGCAATAAACATGGATGTGCAGATATCTTTTCAGTATTCTGATTTCCATTCTTCTGCGTACAGACCCAGGAGTGGGGTTGCTAGATCATATGATGGTTATATTCTTAATATTTTTATGAATTTCTATATTGTTTTCCATAATTTCTACACCATTTTACATTCCCACCATCAGTGTACAAGGGTTCAAATTTCTCCACATTGCCAACAGCTACCTTTTGTCTTTTTGACAATGGCCATCCTAACAGGTATGAGGTAATGTCTCATCACGGTTTTTATTTGCGTTTTCTCTGATGATTAGTGACGTTCAGCACCTTTTCAGGTGTCTGTTGGCCGTTCATCTGTCTTCTTTGGAGAAATATCTACTCAGTGAGTTGTCTATTCAGATCCTTTGCTCACTTTTAAATCAGGTTATTTGGCTTCTTGCTATTCAGTTGTATAAGTTCCTTATATATTTTAGAAATTAATCCCTTGTCAGATGTATACTTTGTGAATATTTCCTCCCATTCTGTAGGTTGCCTTTTCACTTTGTTGATTGTTTTCTTGTCTATGAATAAGCCTTTTGGTGTGATGTAATTCCACTTTCTATTTTTCTTTTGTTGCCTGTGCTCTTGGTGTTATATCCATGAAATCATTGCCAAGAACAATGTCTTAAAGATTTTCTCCTATGTTTTCTTCTAGGAATTTTACAGTTTCAGATCTTACATTTAAGTCTTTAATCCATTTCCAGTTGACTATTATGTGTGGTTTAAGATAGAGGTCAACTTTCATCCTTTTACCTGTGGATGTTCAGTCTTCCCAACACCATTTGTTGAAAAGGCTATCCTTTCCACAGTAAGGGTTCTTAGCAAACCTGACAAGATCAGTTGCCCACGTGTGTGAGAGTTTATCTGGGGGCTCTCTATTACTTTCTCTTCACTTCTATGTCTCTTTTGATGCCAGTACCAGACTGTTTCAGTTACTGTAGCTTTGTAATATATTTTTAAATCAGCAAATAATGCCTCTAACCTTGTTCTTCTTCCTGAAGATCGCTGTGACTATTCTGGTCCTTTTCTGGTTCCATATGAATTTTAGGATTGTTTTTTCAATTTCTGAAACAAAAGTGCTGTTGATATTTTGATGAGAACATCAATTCTGAACATCATTTGTGTAGTATGGGCAATTTATTTTTACTAGCTTTTTTGAGATACAATGGACGTATAACACTGTGTAAGTTTAAAGTGTACAATGTGTTGATTTGATCTGTGTCTATATTGTGAAATTATTACCACAATAAGGTTAGTTAACATATACATCACTTCAAAAAGTTACCTTTTGTGTGTATGTGTTATGAGAACTTCTAAGATCTACTCTCTTAGCAACCTTCAAGTATACAATAGAATATTGTCAACTATAGTCACCATGTTGTACGCTAGATCTCCAGAACTTCCTCACTTTTTATTGAATGTCTATATCCTTTGACCACCTTCACCCATTTCCCTCAATACACTGCCCCTGGCAGCCACTTTTCAACTGTCTGTTTCCGTGAGTTTATTTTTTTTTTTTTAGGTAAGCTTTTTTCAGTGAGGAAGATTGGCCCTCAGCTAACATCTGTTGCCAATCTTCCCCTTTTTTTCTTTTTTCTCGCCAAAGCCATGTGCTGGGGCACATGGTTGTATATCCTAGTTGTAGGTCATTCTAGCTCTTCTTTGTGGCATGCATCCAGGTTCTGAGCCAGTGAACCCTGGGCTGCCAAAGTGCAGTGGGCAAACTTAACCACTTGGCCATGGGCCAGCCCCTATGAGTTCATTTTTTTTTTAGATTCTACATATAAGTGAGATGATATAGTATTTGCCTCTATCCGACTTATTTCACTGACCATAATGCCCTCAAGTTTCATACACGTTGTTGTTACAAATTGCAGAATTTCCTTCTTCTTAATAGATGAATAATATTCCATTGTATATATTTGCCACATTTTGCTTATCCATTCATTCGTTGAAGGACACTTAGGTTGTTTCCATGTCTTGGCTGTTGTGAATAATGCTGCAATGAACATGGGAGTGCAGTTTATCTGGTAGCATCTATGGGCAGATGAGGCTATCAGGGTCTGTAGTTGGACAAGGCTCTCCTCATGCTCTGAGGTTGGGGAAGGTGGGGTGCCACAAGCTGAGCTCCATGGATGGGTGGGCCTCTAGCTGTGCTTTCCAACCCAATGATGCTGCTGGCTGTACCCTGTGCTCATGCATGGTTGTAGGTTGGTCCGCACAGTTGGACAAGGCCTCAGGCAGTGCTCTGAAATCAGGTTGGGTCATAAGCCATTCTCCTGGTTAGGCAGGGCGGCAGAGTTGACTTTGTGATCAAGGAGGTCACTGGCTGTATTCTGCTATTGGGCTAGTTCACTGGACTGGTTATCTGGGAAGGTGTGGCCCCCAGAATAACCCCAAGGTTGTGGAGGGCTTCAGACCGTGCTCCACCATGGGGAGGGTCAGCGTCTAGAATCCCTGATTGGGTGGGGCCTGAGGTTATGCTCCAAGATTCAGCAGCATCCCTGGTGGGGCTTCCTGCCTGGGCAAGGCTTAAGACTGTGTTCAGCAACTGGGCGAGGCTGACAGCTGGGTTCCACTGCCAGGTGGAGCTTCAGGCTGGGTTCCACAGCTCAACATGCCATAGGTTGGGCTCTGAGGCTTCTCTGGGTCACTGTCCAGGCTCTGTGGTTGCACGAGCTGTAGGCTACGCTCAACTGTTTGACAGGGCTGCTGGCTTCACTCTCTGTCTGGATCTGCCATAAGATGTTCCCAAAGCTGCTTCCGGGTGCCAGAGGGGTGGGACTGGAGGTTATGCTCAGC
Organism: Equus quagga; assembly: GCF_021613505.1. Lineage (NCBI taxonomy): Eukaryota > Metazoa > Chordata > Mammalia > Perissodactyla > Equidae > Equus > Equus quagga. The sequence goes on along the minus strand of NC_060279.1, from coordinate 90,167,157 downwards.
CATTGGGAGGGAATTCAAATTTGCTCTCTTGCCCTGGCAGAACCATAAAATGAGTTCCACAGCTCATTGAAACTCAGTTTAATCACGTAAGTCAAATTATATTCCACACCTATTGTTGACATTTTCGCTCTCGCCTATAAAGTAAAAAACCTCCAGCTGACTCACATCCGTGCCAACACCTGCTTTTCTTTTTATTTTGCCAGTGAAATTGACGTATGATTTTCTCTCACTGTTGTCTTCATTATCACTTCTGTTGTTAATGAGTTTGAACTTATTTTTATATCTTTATTGGCCATATGTACCTCCTCTTGTGAAATGCTTGAACATGCCTTTTGACCATTTTTTCTCTCCATGGATTTTCTTTTTTTTTCTTGAGGAAGATTAGCCCTGAGCTAACATCTACTGCCAATCCTCTTTTTTTTGCTGAGGAAGACTGGCCCTGAGCTAACATTCATGCCCATCTTCCTCTACTTTATATGTTGGACGCCTACCACAGCATGGCTTGCCAAGCAGTGCCATGTCTGCACCTGGGATCCAAACCAGCCAATCCCAGGGCCGCCGAAGCAGAATGTGCTAACTTAATCACTGCGCCACTGGACCGGCCCCTCCATGGCTTTTCTTTAACATAAGTTTGTACGTGTTCCTCCATGAGTATTTGTGTTCCATTTCAATTCTTTTTACCATGGCCTAGATTTACAAGGAATTAGAAATAAAACAAAAATCAGGGATAAAAATCAGTTAAGGATTGATTCTAGTGGGTGCTTGCATCATTGAGTTCCTACTCTTGCTAAGATTTGTGCCAAGCAGTACATCATTTTACTTGTCAGGTCTTTGAGGTGTTCTATGCAATTTAAAACATTTTATTCCTCACTTTCATTTGCTGTCTTCAAGAGGGTCAGCCTCAATAACTTAGACCAATATTTATGGGATGAAACATATAAAAACCCATAGAGGACACTTTCAGTGATCTTGATCATGTGAGTCTAAAGCAAAATTTTGGTAAATAAGTTATGAAATATTGGAAGTAAATCTGGCATTACACGGCATTACATGGAGGCAAGAAGGAATACAGACTTGGAGTGACATCATCAGGATGGTGGAACAGGAGTTTTCTACCACCTTCCCCCCAAAGAATGCTGATTTTGACAATCACCCTCAGATGAGAATACCTTTATAGAAGTTCAGGAGGCCATCAGAGAAGGTCCAGCACACTGTTGGAGGAATGTAATCTGCAATTGGATGCACCACAGAGGATAAAAGCAAGAGTTCCACTTTACCCGTCACCCCTCACTCACGATAGCACACCTCAGTGCCAGCAGAGATCTTCTCAGCCCGCCATTTCTCCAACGCATGAAAGCGAGAGCAGATAAGTGCCTGGATTCCTCAGCAGTGTGGGACACTGACAAAGAGCTCACTTCTTTCTCACCTCAGCCAGAACACTGAGGTGAGCTCCATGACTGAGGACAGAGATAGGCTGGAAGAACAGCAAAAAGGACTCTGACCATATCAAAATTGTATGTATCCTACTAGCCATTTTGCAGACTCCATTAGAAAGGCTGCCCATGGGCCACTGGGGACTCCTCACCTTAAGATTTCCCCAAGTGGACACAGGAAACCCCAAAGCTCTGTGTACCTCACTCACACACATCCCCTCTCTGTAAGCAGCTCCTTGTGTGCCCCTAAGGGCAGCGTGGTGTGTGCATTAAAACAGACATATAGACCAATGGAATACAAGAGAGAGGGCAGAAATAAATCCTCACACGTATAGTCAACTAATATTTGACAAGGAGCTGATAGTACTCAACGGGGAAAGGATAGTCTCTTCAGTAAATGGTGTTGAGAAAACTTAATATTCACATTCAAAAAAATGAAACCAGACCACTATCCTACATAACTCAAAAAAATTAACTCTAAATGGAGTAAAGAATTAAGTGTAAGATCTGAAACTGTAAAACTCTTAGAAGAAACTGGGAAAAGCTCCTTCACGTTGGTCTTGGCAATGATTTCATGGATACGACACCAAAAGCACTGGCAAGAAAAGCAAAAATAAACAAGTGGGACTACGTCAAACTAAAACACTTCTGCACAGCAAAGGAAACCACCAGACAAATGAAAAGGCAGTCTATAGAATGGGATAAAATATTTGAAAACCATCTATCTGATAAGAGGTTAATATCCAAACTTTATAAGAAATTCATACAACTCAGTTTTTTAACTATAGCAAAAAAACACCAAACAAACAAAGATGAAGAATAACACAATTGAAAAATGGACTAAAGACCTGAACAGAATTTTTCCAAGGAAGACATACAAATGGCCAACAAGTACATGAAAAAGTTGTCAACATCACAAATCATCAGGTGTTTTGTGCCAATCTCAGCCTATCGGTAACCATTATTGTGTATGGATCAGGCCTTGTAGTTCATATTATGATTGCAAGACACCCTTCAGCAAGAAATATGAGGAAACTTTGAAAAAAAAGTTTAATAGTTACAGGACCTGGATATTACATGGCATACGTGGGGATCACCACAGCCAAGGTCCAATGAAGAGAGAGAGAGAGCAAGCACGGGCCTGGGATTCTGCTTTTATTAGGGTTGAATGTGGGGACCTGGGGTTTCATGGGCTCACTCTTATCTGGTGAATCTGAGACATAGGAGGAGGGATTAAAAGTATAAGAAGAGAAAAAGCCAGCAGCACAAATGGTCAGTTATGGAAAGCAACCTAGATCTCTAAAGTAAAGGAGTCTGTGTGGGGAGTGGCCTGGCTCATTATCTAGTCATGTCGCTGACAATGGGTTTGCTAGAGATAGCTCTCATTAAAGTGGACGCCTCAGCAACCAAAGCCTGAGTCAGGCACTTGTATAACAAAAGAAAAGCCAACTGTTAGGGCTTACACTATGTCAGGGAAATGGAAAACAAACCACAATAAAATGTCACCTCACAACTGTTAGAATGGCTTTTATCAACAAGACAAGTGATGGGCACTTAGGCTGCCCTTGGACAGATGAACGGATGAAGAAGATACAGAATACAATGCAATACTGTTCAACCACAAAAAGGATGAAATCTTGCCATTTGTGACAAGATGGATGGACCCTGAGGGGATTATGCTAAGCAAAGTAAGTCAGAGGACAAAAAATACCGTATGATTACACTCATGTGCTGAAGATAAAAATAGCAAACAAAAAAAAATAGATACAGAGTACAGATTTGTGGTTACCAGAGGTGAAAGGGTAGGGGGAGGGCAAAAAGGGTAAAGGGGGATATTTGTATGTTGACAGATGGCAACTAAACTTTTGGTGGTGAACACGATGTCATCTATACAGAAGTCAAAATATAATGATGTACATCTGAAATTTATATAATGCTGTAAACCAGTGTTACTTCTGATGAAAAGAATAAGAAGTTTTCACATATTGAGGTAGTGGGAAAGCTGTTACCAAACCAATGGGTTCCCTCCTTGCTTGTTAAATCAGACTCTCCACCGGAAGTAGTTGTCTCACAAAGTTAAGTGTATTTGCCACAAATAGGAGACCATGAGGAATCATTTCCAGAGTCATGGCGTCCCCAAACAAAGGGAAGCAGGGACATTTATTTTGGACGGGGAATGAATAGTCAAAAGGAAGAAACGGGTATTCGCTTGCACAGGCTGAGTTGGAAAACATGCTTCCACGTACACTGCAGGTGATGGTAATAAGGCCTAAGCTCCTCCTGGAGAGATCTTAACATTAAAAATAAGGCAAAGGTCGTAGGTGTAGGTCTTGTGGCGAGACTTGGTCTGGCTCAGAGTGGTTGGTGATTGCATCTCCTCAACATAACAAAAGGAAAAAAACAGTTTGGAACAGTTAGATGCTGCCAAACCCACCCCTGAGTTCCTCGGAGTAACCAGGTGGTGACAAAACCAGTCTGGTTTAAACTGATTTGGCTTAAATCTTGTTTTTCACAGAGCAGACTGATCTATGTGCTCCCATATGTGCATTGTACATCTGCCTCAAACATTTTCCCAAAGAGAAAATATGCTTTTATAGACAGGGGTGTAATATCTCGCACTCTCTAACACGGACACCAGTCCTTCTTTGAAGATAAGCTACTCTTCCCAGAAAACCAAGGTCAAGTTGACCTGCTGTGTACATGCTAAACTGTGGCAAGACATTTCCTTGTGACTTTGGGGGAAAAAATTGTATTCCTATCATGCTTGATGTGTGTTCTTCGTTCTGAAATGGGATACGACCACGCTGTAAACCATGCTTTCAGGGACTGCTTTATCCTTGTGGAAGAGAGCACTTCCGGAGTAGTCCTCAGCTCAATAAATTACAATCCTTGTTATCTATACATTGGTGATCGATTATTTACGTCAACACCATCTCATCCCCTCCCCATCAAGGGTGCCCTGAGATTGGAGATCAGCTTCAGGATGTGATCCCTGCACCCAGGATAACCACACTCTTGTTTGGGTCGTGCCCATATGTTGGGATTAGACACAGAGGTTCCCATCACATTTCAGGGTGGGAGAACTCAATCCTTCCAGGTGTCAGCTCCAATGCCACCATCACCTTGTCCTGCCTCAATTCTGTAAAAAGTCCTAGCACTCAGATATAAGAATCTTTGGGTGTATTTGTGTGATTTCTTGGCCCTCTCTGTGGTGTCCAATATGGGAAGATGCGTGCAGATGTCTCCTTCCCCACTGCTGGCATCCTCATTGGCTGGGGTGGTGTTCAGTTCACATAGACACCCAGTGCATATTGCGAGTAAACAAACAAATGCCATCACATTCTTCATTTCTCTTGAATATCAGAATGTTTTCTTATATTTACTCTTCTTTCAATTTGAAAAAGATTTTTGCCTGACCTCAACCATGATAGGAACATATTATGCAAAGCCTGGATGAACTGGGGTGATTCTGAATGGCTAGGCCTTTGGAGCAGTGGCTATTATCCAGCTATAAAAAAAAAAAAACAAATCTTGCCTTTGCAACAACTTGGATGCACTCTGAGGGCATTAGGAAATGTGAAATAAGTCAGAGAAAGACAAATACTGTCTTATCTCACTTGTATGTGGGATCTAAAAGAGACTAAACTGTAGAAACAAAAAGTAGAATGGTGGTTGTCAGGGGTTACGAGTGGGGTAAATAAACATCTTGGCCAAAGGGTATAACCTTCCAGTTCTAAGATAAATAGGTTCCGGAGATATAATGGAGAGCATCATTCCTACAGTTAATAATACTTTGTCATATACTTGAAAGCTGCTAAGAGAGCAGATCTTCAATTCCTCATCACAAAACAAGATGGTAATTATCTGAGGTAATTTACATGCTAACTAAATTTTTATGGTAATCATTTCATATATATACATGTATCAAATTATCACACTGTACCCCTTAAACTTAAACAATGTTATATGTCAGTTATCTCACAAAATCTAGGGGGAAAAGGCTGTAAAAGCAGGAGGTGCAGCAGGCCCAGGCGGACAAGTGAACGTGTTCTCTGAGGGGCCGCTCTGAGGTCAGATTATATCAATGGCTGTGGGAATTTCCATCAGCTGAGTGAGAACTAACTTGGATCACCTTCCTGGATCCTAAAGTTTACTTTTCATGTCGTTCAACTTGGGAAAACGTACATCCTCCGATGGTGAGTGTGCACTCCTGATCAATAAACCTCTTAAATTTACCAGGAGAATCATTCTGCACGTGGGAGAGTAATTTGTTGTTCCTCTGGGCACATCAAAGTGATCCCAGTTAACAAGGTCATGGAGACCGCAGGTGACGAGGTGATCCACTGGGAGCAGAAGTCCTGCCATCCTGCCCCTGATATACAGTCTTTCTGGGGCAGATCCAGCCTTTCCAAGATGTCTCACTTGCTTGGGGAAGCTGACTGCCTGTAGGAAGGATTCTGCCACACTCAGCCTGGAGAATGAGAGGGAGGTATGAAGCCCCTTTCCAATATTCCCATTCCCCATTCTAGCTTCCTTACTGAGACCTCCACTTTTTTCAGATTTAAACTTCTGTGAATTTTCTGTTTGATAGAAGTCTATTTTGTCTTCTTTCTCAAATTGTTGTCACTATTTCTCTTTTCCTCCGTATGTTCACTTCTACTGTCTTCTTTCGTCTCTTTGATTCTTTAGTATCTCTAACAGTTCCCCAATACTGTTTCATTGTCTTCAATCAATTTTGTTTTATTTGAAAACTGTATCTCATTTTCTTCGTGGTATTTTGACTTTTTATTTTATTATTCACAACCCTTTGAAAATTGCATACAACTCATGTATTGGGTAATATCTCCCATTATTTATGATTTTTCATGTCTCTTCTTTTTTCTTTATATCTTAATTGACTTTTATTTACATTTGATAGAGCTATTCTATCAGTTTCATTTTATTACCCCCTTTTCTAATGTCTGTTATCCTCATTTTTGTTTTTCAAGCATCTTTTAATTTTTATAGGTAATACCCTTTATCTCAAATTATCATACATTCATGTTCATTTAAGAATTCTTTAATAACATTTAGACTAGTTTATAACACTATTTCTTCTCGCAGGGTTTACACATTTTTTAATCATATATTAATTCCTAAGTTCAAGATATTTTTATGCTCTTCAAATGGTATCACTCTTTAAACTGCATTTTTAAGCTACTTTTCTGCTGCCATATAGAAATGCTAATGATTTTTATCCTGACTTTGCTTTCAGTAACCTTGAAAATCATTCTTTAAAATTCTAATATTTTAGCCAATGATTCTGTTTCCTTCTTAAAATATATAGAATCTGTCAATGATAAAAGATAGTATTACTTTCTTTCCAATTATTATAAATTTTACTGTCTTTCTTTACTGTAAGGCCCAGGAAATCAAAAATATGAGGAATAAGTGGCAATGGCAGACATTTTTCTCATAGCCAATCTCAAGGTAAAGATTTCATTTAATACGATCCTGTTGACATTGTAGATTTTTTTTCTATTTAAGGTTATTCCTTTCTCTTACTACATAAATAAAACGTTTTGTTATAAATGTATGTTGAATTTTATCCCGTGATCTTATGCATATATTGGAGTGATCATCTCTTTTTGTTCCTTTAGTCTACTAGTGTGGGTCATCATACAGATCCAGTTTCAAATGTTAAAATTATTTTCATGTCTAGGATAATTCTGATCGAATGCTTGAATCTTTTTACATATTGTTGACACAATTTTGCGATCATTTTGTGTAGATTGTTGTTCGTTGGTTCATGAGAGAGGCTTGTCATTGTCCTTTTCATATTATTTTTGTCGCTTTTTGCTGCCAAGATTATGCTAACCTCATAATGTAATTAACAGAATGTTCTCCCTTTTTCTAGCCTTAAATCTTGTTTATACATATGATTTCTTACTGGTGCATTTGGAATACTTCACCATTGAAGTGTTCTTTGGGATTTCTTATGGAATAATATTTCTCTATTTATTGGCACAATGAATCATTATATCATCTTATTTACTAATGTTTGCAATTTCTCCACTACTATCCTTTCAATACTTTTAATCCTGAATTTTTTTGTGCCTTCCTTTGGGGAGTGTTACAATCTCATAAAAGTTTGCTAATTTTATTACTCTTTTCAGGGAACTGCCTTTGATTTTGTTTCTTTTCTTTTTCCAGATGAGGTTCGTTATCCATTAATTCTGCATCAATTGTGTCGATTTCATGTATTTCTTTTTAGGATTAATTTGCTGTTCCTTTTCTCCTGTCACTGTTTATTTACCTTTCCAATTGAATTAGCAATTTGCATTCTACCTTCTTTATAACCATAATTCTGTGCTATAGGTTCTCAAGATTCCTGGAATACAGTCTCTGGAAGTGACAAATTTTAGCCTGAAATATAGAAGAGTTGAACATTTCAACACCCTCCTCTCACACTGAACGGTCAATCTTTATGTTCTTCCACAGGCTCCATTGTTTATAATTTCAAAATATAATCTATTTCATTTCATTTGAAGCCTGTTTGACCTAATTAAAGGAACAATAAGATAATGTTTTCAAGTGATACTATTTTGGGGATTTTCCTCATATCTCAAATTTGTATTGGGTTCCTGGGGAACTCATTGCTCTTCGTGCTACATATGTACACTTTCTTAGCTCAATCTCACCTGAAAAAGCCCATTGATTTGATTTTCATACACCTGACATTGGCTAATGTTTTGACCATGATGTTGAAGCTAATACCACATGTCGCGGCATCCTTTGGAATAAGGCATTTTCTGGACGACCTTGGTTGTAAGGTGACTTTGTACACATACAGAGTTACTCGGGGTTTTTCCATCTGTATTACCTCCCTCCTGAGTGCATTTCAAGCCATCACTATCAGTCCCAGCAATTCTAAATGGGCAAGGCTTAAGTCTAAACTCTCCACATGCATTTTTCCCTCTTTCCTTTTCTTCTGGATCATCAATATGCTCATCTATACCAACATCATCCAAACTGTAGGAGCCAATCGCAACTAAGTACGGTAAAGTCGATATCCAGAATCTCTTCAAGGGAATAGCAACTCAGCTGAAAATAAAAGTAAATGGTACAGCTCCAAAAGTAATTGTTTTAATCAGCACTAGCTTCTCTGGAGCTGCACGTAATCCAAGAAAAATAGCAAAGCAAAAGTTTGAGAGTGTGAAGCAGCCATATGTTATACACATGACCATGACATTCAGCTTCATTAAGATAACTAGTATTAAAGTTGTAAGGTGTTTGCTTTTTAAGGAAAGTGGGAGTTCCAGAGAAGGATAAAGCAGTTGGAAACTAAGATGAAATATGTCATCAAGGCTTAGGCAATGGATCACCAAACCAGCAAGAGTGACCAACTTGTTGTTTGACTTAAGTGGTCTGCACGAGGGAAGATTCAAGGGAGGAAGGCAGATGTACTGACGCATTCAGCTTCCTCTAGCTGTAGCAAAATGTGTCTGTGCATTTAGTTGTATTTCTCTTGATTGTTTTATGTTGCTTTTTCGGTATCTGTGGATTTATGTCTTTCATCTCTTACCTTTCATGGAGCCTGTCTAATCTTGTCTGATATTCCAATGCCGTTTTTATTTGGTTATTTCATACTCTTCCATATTTCTTCATTTGTTTTTTATAATTTCCATATTCATGCCACATTTAGGGTAATTTCTTCATATACATCATTAAGGTCACTGATTCTATTTCCACCTGCTATTTATACATATACTAATTTTTTTCAAAAATTATGTATCTTTACTTCTAAAGTTGCATACTATATTTTTCAACCCTGTTTGTTTTTTGTTGTTTACTCAGCTTTTTAAAAATATAAATTTTTATGTCATTGAAAGTTTATTTATGAAATTATTTTATTTATTGATTTCTGATAATTTTACTATCTGAAATCCCTGAGATTATTTTTTTATTCATGATGATTTGTTTCATTTTGTGTCTGATGATTTATTATTGAGAATTTATATTGTTTCACTCTTAATCTGTGGGAGATCTCTGTACCAAAATAAGGTTCTTCCCACAAGCATTTCTGTTTGCTACTGTCACAATCCAGTGGGTATTATGGACCAGGGGCAATTTTTGCATCATTCCAAGGTCCCTTAGATGGTCCAGGAATCGCAAGTTAGGACACCCTACAGTCTCTGGTCCAAATCTTGGCACTAGACTGCTGCACTGCTCTCTGTGTTTCTCCCTGGGCATCTCTACCAACCCCTGTGCTTACTGCTCCCTGTTCCCTCTTTATCTCACTTGTCTGGGCCCTTGGAAATTTCCCTTGCCTTCTGCCAACTAAGAAACAAAGTAAACATCTTCTTTCACCTGGGATTGCCTTGTGTTGTAGTAGGATATCCCTTCTGTGTAATTATTGCCCCTTATTGTAATAAGCAGAAATTGAGTCCTCTCTTTATATAGAATATCAAAAGAACGCAACACAGGAAATCTGTAAATTATGATACAGCTTAACCTAAGGCTGAATCTAGTTTCAGTCTTTCAAAGTTTGAATGAACAAAATTGCAGCTCCAAATGAACTGTTTCTCTTCCATGAAAGCTAATTTCCATCTAAAGAGGAGTTCATGCTTCTAATTTTGTATGGAGCTTATATTATAGTTTCCACAGACTCAGATCTTGATTTTAAATAATTATACTCCATTATGCTTCTAAACTTAGCTGGGATTCTTGAGTCAAATTGCCTATGTGTGAATCTTGTCTCTACCACTTAATCCATAAGTGAGCTGAAGCAAAATTCTTAACCTCTCTGTGCCTCAATTTCTTAGCGAAAGTAGTTAATAATTATTATAACAATGACAAATAAGCCTTATTGGATTTTTATATATTGGTAATGTCCTAAGTTCTTTATCTGAAATATTATGTAGATAATCTAAGACAAACTGAGAATCTCCTAAATTGTCCAAGTACAAGTTCGTTTAAGCATCTTTACAGTTAAATGCCAAGAAAAATAGGAAACATATTCTCTTAGGTCTGTGGTAGGCCACTCATGATAACCTTCAGATGGATTCTTTCCATCTCCTTGGGAGACAAAAGCCCCACAAGAGATATGACATTGTGAGTATAAGGGTTTTCTTGTTTTAATCAAGAGCCAAGAATGAGCACCCATATGAGTGACTGATGCAATTGTCAGATTATCCCTAATTTAAATAATCTATTTTTTTCCATGGATTCAGGTATCTATTCTTCCATGTGGTCATTGATTTTAAAAAGCCTCACTGAAAATGACTCCACACCAGGCCCTGGATAAGATATACTTTTTCAGACAGATCCTGGTCTATTAGAAAATAAACTATAGGTAACAAATGATAACAAAATAAACCAGAGAGCTCTAGTCTTGAATTATCTTTAAATGTCCTTGGATTGAAGCCCACAATACTATCATAAAGTTTCCTTTCAAATTTCCTCTATTTGTAGATGCATTTCCAGAGCAAGTCAAAACCCATAATCTAATGAATTGATAGCCACAGGCTGAGGGTAGTGGGACTATGCAGGTCATGTATTTGTGGATATAACGTCTCATTGGCCCTGGTTGTTCTCGATGACCCAACAAGTTCTCAATCCTTTAGGACTCGAGCCTAAAGCTACGGTGCAGGATTAGCACCACTACTCTTGGAGCATCAGGTCACCTTGACATGCGACCCAGTGCCTTCCACCGTAGTAATCATGATAAATTATCTAGATATTTAAATTTTCAGATTTTCAAGTAGATAGACCCACCTTTCATAACTTTTCTTTCTGTGTTATTGTTCATCATGACTATCCAATCTGGCAGACTGAATATATGGAGTTCTCTTAGATCTACAGAGATTTATCTGAAAGATGTGCTTATGTGATAGTCCTCAAATGGCAAAGGAAAGGGGAAGGAGATGGTGGAAGCTGTTTAGACCATTGGGTTGTTACAATAAGAGCAAGGAGAAATGAGGTTCAGGTTGTGTGTCAGAATGCTTTCACAGGATAAATGGAAAAGAAATGGACCACGGGGATTTGAGGTCCTTTATTCTTCTTAGGCCTCTTTTCTAGTTTACATAACAGAGGCCTCACTAGCAATTGTTGTCAGTATCTCTTATTTGTTTTCAACAACAATCAGAACTTGTTAACACTGGACCTAGGAACTAACCATCTGAAGGACATCGGGGTAAAATTTTGAGCAAAGTCTTGAGAAAATCAGCATGTAAACTTCAAAAACCAGGTAAGGTTTCTTGATTTCTGTAATGAAGGGAGGCTTTTTGTGGAGTGGATCATGGGACAGCAAGATGATTTCTTACCTTTTGAGTGATGCTGGAACCTGAATATAATCTAATGCACATGGTTACCATATGACAAGTTGTCTACCCTCTAAAAGAATCATCTATACTGAGGGCTACTTTCATTTTGGTTTTTGCTTTTGAGATCATGGCACTCTTACCAGTTTGTAACTACAGTTTTCACATTAATTAAAACTAGAATGTTTAAAATATTAAATATCCCACATAAATTATTCTTTAGAAACTGAAATTGTGTAATTGGTTTAAAGCATTATTTTTTAATATTTTGTGTGTGCAAAACAAAAAATTGCATGTATGTATATTGTGATGCATGATAAAATGATGATAAATTAATAATAATATTATAATCATATAATGTCATATAAATTATTATGATATTTGATGATAAAATGATAGTAAAATGAGCATGTGTAAGTCCACCAGCCGACCTAAAAATAAAAATATAAACACAGAACTATTTGGATCCTCTTACTTAGTCCCATGCCCTCGTTTGCCCCCAAATGGAAGCGACCACCATCCTGTATTTTGTGTTGCCATTCCCTTGCATTTAAAAAAGAATGATTTTCCCATCCAGGTAAGCATTCTTAAACAATATTTTTTTTGTGTGGTCTAACTACTTCATTAAAATGATGTCACACTTTTTGTTGCCAGCTGAATCTTTCCTTTGTATGTAAGTGTATGTTTCTAAGATTCATTCACGTAGATGCAAGTAGCATCAGCACATTTTCACCGTCACATGATGTTGCACTGTATGAACATTCCACAATGTATTTATGAAATCTCCTGCTAATGGATATTGGTGTTATATCCAGATTTATGCTTTGATGACCCATGCTTCCAGAATATTCTTTGGCATCTTCCAGGGAAATGTGATGACAGGTTTCTTTATTGTCCATAACTTCTTTTCCATCAAATAACAAAGAGCAGCACACAGTATATAACCCATAAACAATTTCTGGAATGAGTCTCCAAGGAGGTTGGCCTTTCATTTCTCATCAACTTCAATCTGGCTTCAGGGCCCCTGAGATAACTTCCTCCATTCCTGTCTTTTCTTTACCACTCCGGTCGTGGCTTCTGTTTCTGAGTGTTGAACATGAGACTGTCATAGCAGTAGCCTAATACAATCAGAGAAACTTGAATACAGGGTGGGGAAGGGTAAAATTTATTGATTCCAAAATTAGGCGGGTAGGGTTAGATACTCCCAAAAGAAGTCCTTTTGGAAGAGTAAGGGTATAGGAATTATAGATTCCAGTGGTGTAAGACATCCTTTCTAAAGAGAAGAAGAAAGGAAACGGGTAATGGAGGCTGATAGGATCTCCTTTCTATGCTTTCCTTGTAGTTTGTTTCATTGTGGTATCACCGGTGACTCTTGCCAGTTCCTCTCCACTGTTCTCAATAATGATAGAAACTTACAACATCTGGACTGGGATAAAATAATGTAAAAGATGAAGCTATTGTGCTATTGAAGCCCTGGGACACACAGAATGTCAAATTGAGACTCTAAAGGAAGTTTGCATTGAATTCTGTGATAGAAAGAGGTCCTTGGTCTTAGTCGATTTGTGACTTGAAGGAATAATTCACAACTTGGACAGAGTCAGCCTCCCTCTGGCTCTCCATCTGAAATAGTCACCATAAACTAGGTATTGCTTCCATTTTGGGTCGTTTTATGGGGTCTGCTATCTCAAATTCATACCTGAGTGTACTTAAGAAGGAAATAGTTAAAATGTGAACAACAGTCATAATCAAAATCAAAGTTAGTTTTGTTTAAATAAGCAAATTCAAATATATTAATATATGCGCCTATTGTCCTTCAGCAAGTTTTATGGATATTTAACTCTTTCTCTCATATCATCATCATCCCTCAGCTCAACATCGTACCATACCCTCAGGTTTGAAGTCTGATTTCAATTTTCCCTCTTCCGTGGAATAATTTCTCTGCTTCCTGGACTATGTACAGAAAAACAGACACTATTATTTCCTCTCTGGGATCTTAGGAACCTGTAACGTAGAAAATTTTTTAGCTTCCAGAAACACTATCCACAAGGAGTCTAGGAAAGAAATAAATGTCTCTTTCCCTTCTGTCTCATATCTAACAGCTCTAAAATAAGGAATAAGACTTAAATTTTAGGGGAAGACATTAAGGATCAGGAGGGGGGAACAACTGTTTCAAATTTCTTTTGCTTTCAGATTACATCATTATAATTTTTTTTTTGAGGAAGATTAGACCTGAGCTAACATCCACCACTTATCCTCCTCTTTTTGCTGAGGAAGACTGGCCCTGAGCTAACATCTGTGCCCATCTTCCTCTATTTTATATGTGGGATGCCTGCCACAGCATGGCTTGATAAGCAGTGCAGAGATCCACACCCAGCATCAGAACTGGCAAACCCCAGGCCGCCAAAGTGGAACGTGTGAACTGAACTGCTGCACCTCCAGGCTGGCCTCTATAATTTTGACTTAAAATATCAGAATGGGTTCTTTTTTATTTACTTTGTTCTCTGAGGTTCTTTTTTGTTCCTTCAGTATTTTGCTTCTTCTCACGGAGGCAATACTGGAGAGGAAATAAAAATAACTAAGTTCCATTTCATCCCCTAAATTAGCCGTTCTGCACATGATTAAATCCCTAATTTTAAAAAATCTATTTAAATAATGTGTCAGTTCATATTTAATCTAATTACACCACCATCCCACAATAAGGAAGACTGGGAAAAGTCCATTTTCTCAGCCAGGGATGCTGCTAAAAACAACTAACCACTCTCAAAATTTCAGGGTTCATAGAGTCCAGCAAAAGGAGAAAATGAACATTGAGTAAAAGACCAACTGGCAGAATCTTTGTTTTCCTGAAGCAATCAATGATCCAGTGTCACCTAGATGTTACAGCTGCTTCAGAGTAATAGCCTGAAGTCCCACGGACAGAAAGAATTATTTTGTAGCTTGATTTGCCCATTTGACACGATGGGATTTGACAGCAACGATTTTGGAAGTAGTTTCCTTCTTGCATAGACGGCTAAGATGAAACTAAGTATTGGAAATGCAACTTGAAAACATTAACAAGAAAATCACCTGAGTGACACATCTGTGGAATTATGAGTTCATGGCCCAGAGCAGAAAAGTCAGTCGTTTCACACGAGATAGTTTCGGCATTTCAAAGCCACAAATTCACAACATTTTTGGTCGCTTTGCAAAGCTTAAGGTTGTTTGTAGCACAGGTTCTGTTTGACCTCAGGATGATTGGAGGTTTCTGAGGTAGAGCTTATTTCTGATTTAAGTATCTAACATTCATCATCCACCAACACTTCAGAGCTCTCCTCCCCCAATTTCACCTCTCTTGTTCAGAGCCATATGAATATTTTTCTGTTTTATCTAAAGGGTTTTTTTTTCCGATTCTAGGTTTTGATTTCAAACCGTGATACAAAATGATACTAGAAGATCATTTCTAAAACATAAGTTTAGATACATTTCTCTGCAATGAGGCCACGTGCACTCGACACAGTAAACACCTTAACACGGTTAGTAGTCCAATATGATGTGGCCTCATGTCTTGAATGGTACCCCCTTATCACATACAGAACAATTCATATTTCATTTCATCATCATTTCAACAAAGGATAATTTTTGTTCATTCTTTAAAACCAATTTTATTGGAGAATTCAATCCATTTACATTTAGAGTGATTACTGATATATGAGGGCTTAATGCTGCCATTTTATCACTCATTTTCCAGTTCCCCTGCATTTCCTTTGTTTTTTTCTCCCATGTATTTCAGACTACCCATTCAATTAGGTAGTTTTCTATGTTGGTTTTCTTAGTTTTCTCCTTATTTATTATATGTGTCTCTGTTCTACTTTTTTGTTTAGTGGTTACCATGAGATTTGTATGGAAAATCTCGTAGATGAGATAGTCCATTTTCTGATCATCTCATTTCCTTAGACTAAGCCAATTCAGTTCCTATCCTCTTCCCCTCCTAAGCTGTTTTTGTCACTATTTCCATCTTATGTTGTGAGCTTGTGGTTAAAATGACAAGATTGTATTTGTTTTGGTGTTTTCCTTCCCTTTATCTTTAATGTTATACTTAAGTGTTTGCTAGCCTGTTCTGATGGAAAGCTACAATTTTCTGATTTTGTCTACCTATTTGTCTCCTTACTCAGGGATTTGTAACCCTTTTCTTCTTTTTTTCAGGTTTGAGGGCCTTCTTGAGGATTCCTTGTAGAGGTGGCCTTGTGGCAATGAATTCTCTTAGTTTTTGTTTATCTGGGAAAGTTTTTATTTTTCTGTCATATCTGAAGGATATTTTCATTGGATGGAATATTCTTCACTGGAAGTTCTTGTCTTCCAGAATTTCGGATATATCATTCCACTCTCTCTCCTAGCCTATAAGGTTTCTGCTGAGAAATCCACTGAAAGCCTGATAGGGGTTCCTTTGTAAGTTATTTTCTTCTGCCTTGTTTCCCTTAGTATTTTTTCTTTGTCATTGACTTTTGCCAGCTTCACTACTATATGCCTGGCAGTAGGTCTTTTTACATTGATATTGTTAGGAGATCTGTTGACTTATTTCACTTGCATTTCCATCTTCTTCCATAGGTTTGGGAGGTTCTCTGCCATTATTTCTTTGAACAAGCTTTCTGCTACATTTTCCTTCTCTTCTTCCTCTGGAATACCTATCATCCTTATGTTGCATTTCTTAATTGAGTCAGATATTTCTCACAGAATTTCTTCATTTCTTTTTAGTCTTAGTTCTCTCTCCTGTTCCATCTGAAGCATTTCTATATTTCTGTTCTCAATATTGCTGACTCATTCACCCATGATATCAGCTCTATTGTTCAGGGAACCCATATTCTTCTTTATCTCATCCATTGTGTTTTTCATCTCCAACATTTTTTTTTTTGAGGAAGATTAGCCCTGAGCTAACTACTGCCAGTCCTCCTCTTTTTTGCTGAGGAAGCCTGGCCCTGAGCTAACATCTGTGCCCACCTTCCTCTGCTTTATATGTGGGATGCCTACCAAAGCATGGCATGCCAAGCAGTGCCATGTCTGCACCCAGGATCCGAACTGGTGAATCTCAGGCCACTGAAGCAGAACGTGAGCACTTAACCAGTGCACCACCAGGCAAGCCCCTCATCTCCAGTATTTCTGATTGGTTCTTCTTTATAGTTTCAATCTCTTTTTTGAAGTAGGTCCTGAATTCATTGAACTATCTGCATTTTCTTGTAAGTCGTTGAGTTCTTTTATGACAGCTATTTTGAATTCTCTGTCATTTCAGTTATAGATTTCTGTTCCTTCAAGATTGATTTCTGAGTACTCGTCATTTTCCTTCTGGTCTGGAGATTTAATATATTTTTTCATACTGTTATACAGCGTGTATTTATGTTTCCGCATTGTGATAGCATTTGATCACCACTTCCACCTGTCACCACTGGGCGCAGGTAAAGGACTGCGTATTCCAAGCCTGCTGTGATCCATGGCACAGCTGCCATGTGCTGAACTGGAAGTACCAGGTAGGGAGGAGGGGCACTTTCTTTCTCCTGTGCCATCTTGGGCTCTTCTTGCTCTGCCCTTGCTATCTGCTCCCCTGGGGTGGTAGCTTGATGAAGACAACCCCGTGATAGCCAGTCATCTCTATGTGGGGGTTTCCCCTGGGCTGTGAGGGACCTTGGAGATCGATGGTGTTCCCACAGAGGGCTGCCACCCTGCCCTTTCCTCTCATCTTTAGATGGCTGCCCTTCAGGGAGAAAGAGAAACTTTCTCTTACCTCTTGGGGATGGGGCTCCAGCACCTCCACCTTCTGATGTATGGCTGCATGGGTCTCTCAGACGTCTTGTGTGTTTTGTGGATGTCCTCTGTTAGAATATGAATGTCCTTTTCATTGTATCTTAGAGGGGAGAGTTTACAGGAAGAACTCACTCCACTATGATGCTGATATCACTCCTAAAACCAATTTTGGTGCCCACTACTTTGTGAAATATTCCTCTCCTTCTTAGAAAAGATTGATGTTTCTTTTGTATCATTGAAATATGTGTCTTTAAGAGCACTGGTCAGATTTTTCACTGCTATTATTATTTATACAACTATGTACTTATCCTAGTCAACTGTAAAATTTTATATAACTGGGACATAACACAGTGCCTGGTAAATATTGGAAAAACGTGCCTCAAGTGTCATAAGAAAAGTATATATATGTGTGTGTGTATGCGTGTGTAATAGGTATAGATATTGTACATATGTATTGTATTTGTATACATAATACATATGTACAATATATATGCACATATTGTACTGTGTATATGTAAACAATCCCTCAATTGTTTCTTTGACAGCAAAATAAAAGAAGACTTACTCTTCCATAATATTGATTTAAAATATGGAACAAAACCCATGCAATCCACTTGACTTTTTGTTTATACAAGAGAGAAGAGTTCCTATTACTCAAAAAAACTTAAAATGAAGATATAAATTATTTAAATATCAGAATCATTCTATGTGCTTAATATATTTGACTCAAATGAATCAAAGAGAACTCAATCTCTGAAACAAAAAAAAATTCTAGTTTGTGAAATGATTAATCATAAGTTGATTTACAATTATGTTGGTTAATCCAAGATATCCAACTTTATTTTCCTAAATTCATCAATTATAACTCTACTGAATGCACCATTATGAGCTATCCCATTGAATGTAGGAATTGAACACAGGAAGTTTGGCTAGTAGAGGCTTAGAGTTAAAATGGCTCCCTGGAGCATTAATCAAAGAATCCTGTTACTTGTGGCCTTTGTTATGCATTTGCACAAACAAAGATCCATTATGTGCATTTAGGAGGGAAGAATAACATTGTGTTTGGTCCTAGAAAATTTAAATTGTGCCAATTGCAAGAGAAAGTGTGCATAAAATTCCATAAATAGTTTTTAGTAAGACTTTGTCTTTCATGTCTTTTATTTTCTTACTGAAAGTTTACAAGGGTTAACATATAAGCTCACCAGAGTGATGTCAAGATAATCTTATTTGTATTAGATTTGATCCAAAGTCACACTTTAGTGGACACATGCTAGGAGCAATTAAGGCAGATATATAAAGATAAAATAGTTTGAAAGAAAATATTAATATATTATTTGACAAAACTAAAGGAAGAACATGGGTATGGCTAACTACGGTCTTTATATTCTTTTTCCAAATACTAAATATTGAGGAGGAAAACTGAAAATATCATCGTCCTTAAAATCTCATTTACTAATTGGTAAGCTTTGTTCATTTAAGGATCCAATATCAAAGCTTGACTCATTTCTAGAATGCCACTTTAAAGTTCACAGCTGCCAACCCAGATTCTGTGTATAAAGGTTCCCTTTTCTCCAAGTCCTCACCAATACTTGATATCTCTTGTCTTTTTGATAATAGCCATCCTAACAGGTGTGAGATGATATCTCATCATGGTTTTGATTTGCACATCCCTGATTATTAGTGATGTTGAGCACCATTTCATGTTCCTGTTGGCCATTTATATGTCTTCTTTGGGAAAATGTCTATTCAGGTTCTTTGCCCATTTTTTAATCAGGTTGTTTATTTGTAAGATGACTTATAACCAAGTAAGAACAAATAAGCTGTAATATGCCACGTCAACACACAACTCCTATAAAAGTGAGCCAGGTAGTCAGGTTCTCTTACCAACCAGCGATAAATTCATGGATGCAAAGAAAAGGGAGTAATAACTTACATCAGGATGAATGTTCCACTTTTGACTCTGCATTAGGCCTGACCTGTATTGCCCAAGATTTGAATGAAGGAATGGAACTGGATGAGACATCAGTATGGAGGCTTGACATGGTACTGTTTAAGTATCTGTGGTCCTATCTGTTCTGCATGAGTGGGTGTGGGTGTGATGTTCGTATAGAATTCAGTTTTACCTTGACTTGTCTATGTGGCAACAAAGCACCAGAATTGTGACTGAGCTCATCACAATGAGAGGGGGCCAAGTTTAAACTCTAAACCATTAACTCACAATTCTCCATCTTACACACAAGAGGAGAATCTCAATTTCATGATTCTTGCTGTATGTTTAGCTTTCCCTCTGAGTAAGGCAATGACATCAGAGGCTTTTATTATCCAACAATGGGGGGTGGTTCATAAATAAGCATGCACAGAGCAAAAGATTTCCTAACATGACTCATATGAATGTCATTTTTAGTGGACTGAAAACTGGAATACTACATGCTTGGCTGCCGACAATGAAGAGAAGGTAAGTGAAAATGGACCACTAAGAATTTACTTCTCTGCTATTAATGAATTAACCAATGGCAATGTCAGAGTCACCTTTTTTGCAGGTGAGTACTTAATTGCAGACAGCAAAAGTTCAAGCAGCTTAAAAAGCCAAGAGAAAAGAGAAACACGCAGCTATGAAGGTCTGGAAATACTCACAAGGGAGATGACATTTGAGTTGAGATTTTTATTTTTCAGGCAAAGAATCAGTGCAGTGTGAAGGACAACCGTGTGTACACATGCCAAAATGAGAAATAACATGGTCTATTTTTGTCAGAGTTCCTTACGACCAGCAATACTATATGCGAACAGAAAGATAGAGCTGTGATGGGAGAGGGACGTAGGACAGTTTGAGAATAACAATGGAGAGCTTCATTAACATATAGATAACTCCTGTGGGTTACTGAACACAGAAATAAGATAATGTGGAAATAAACAGAGACCACCCAAAGGAGAACAAGCAAAGGCTTTATTCAGAGCTTGCTATAGCAAGGGAGTCAGCCACCATCACTTGCATTTAGCAGAGACTTCAAAGGCAGGCAGAGTGGAAAAGCTTTTATAGCAGAAAAAAGGGAAGACTTCATATGCCCTAATTGGAGGCTGTTGGCAAGGGGAAGCTGGAACAGGTCAGCAGGTTAACTAGAACAGGGCATCCTTCGTCGTTGGTTAGGGTTGCGTGTTTGGCTTTCTCCAGTTGGCACTAAGTTGGAAGTGGGGGCCAGAACTAGTGAAGCTGGCAGTGATCAATCAAATCCTGGCAGTTTAGGGCCAATTGTTACAGGGCTTATTGTTGGCTTCCTGGGCTGTTTGCTGCAGATTTAGGGTCAGAGTTATATTTTACATATGTATAGTCCATCCATTGTCTGATTGTATATTCAGTCTCTCAACAATCAGATATGAGATTATTCCAAAGCTCCTTTGTGTTGCTGGAAGAGGGAGTGGACAGGCAAGAATTTAGAAGTGTAGTTTCCTCTCCATATGAGATGCCAGGTTTCTGGACTTACATAATGGCAGTGTTTGCAGAGACAGGAACAATTTTGAGAAGTATTTTAAAAGAACAGTCATGGAAAGAAAAAAAAATGTGCTCCAACAGAAATGACACCCTTGTGATGATCTGACTCTAGTCTTTCACTATCTTTGAGCTATTTTACAACTCTTTGTAAAATAGATAAGAGAATTGTAGATAACTGATAGTGATACAAAGTAATTCTCAACCAAAGGCACGTAAATTCTATTCTGTCCTGTAGAGGTTCATTTGGCTTTCCTCCCCCATTGTGGAAGAAGCTAGTTTCACCTCCATTTGCCCATTCATTCCAACCTTCCTTTACTCCATATAAATTTGTGCTTTTTTGACTTCTCTTTTGAACCAGTTGTAACATTAACCTGGTTCCCTCATTGCTTAACGAATTAAATAAAATCTGTAACATGTATTTATTTTTATATCTGTATGACAGAAGTGACTGCCTTTTTTAAAAAATTAATTTTTACCACTCAAGACTAATGGGATACAGAGAACGAATATTGATGTCATTCCTAACCCTTCCTTTGATCAAATACCACTTGAAGGCTGTCAATCATATTGGCTCCAATTTCAGGAGAGTTCCAGGATCTACCCCTTCTTACCATCCCTGCCACAACAAACTCTGCAGGCTGTTCTCACCTCACCCCTGCGTTATGGTAATAGCATCCCGGCTGGATGGGGATGACCAGCCTCCATCCCTGCCTTTTCTTCTAATTTTCACCCAGCGGCTAGGGAGATCCTGTTAAAGTCAGGTCCAATGACAACACTCCCCTCAGGAACCCAGTGGCATTCCATCTCACACAGAATAAAGACAAACACTTCTTGTGAACAAGTTCTTTGGGTGGACTGCATCTTCTGACCCCTTCTTCCTGTGACTCCCCTCCTTGTTCAATCTCCTCCAACCACAATGGTGTCCTTAGCATTTCTCATACATACAAACATGATTCTTTCTTGGGGCCTCTTTTTTGCCTTTCCTCTAGAATGCTTTTCTCCCAGAATCAATGTGGATTTGCTCCCTCACCTTATTCAACATTTTTCTCAAAAATTACCTTCTTAGGGAGACCCTCCCTGGTCATCTGTTTAAATCTCAACTTGCTGCACAACAAACTCAAACTTCATATTCTCTCTCCATGCTTTGTGGTCATTTTCTCTTCACCATGTACCACAGATTTATTCAGGGTGTCCCAGAAATCTTATTTTTTATTAAATCTTTAAGTCTTAATAATTTCAAAAGCGTAAGACATCATTTGCAAGGTACCATTTGAAAGCTTTACTGAAATTTCTTTTATGCTTATTTAATGTTGTGAGTTTTGAGTAATAAGTGTTTAATTTTAATTCTTTTAGTTTTGTCCATCCATTTGACAATGTCAACAAAAGTTGAAACTAGAAGTGACTTAGTGGTGTCTATCTGTTTTCTTAACTGTGTTATCATTAGAGACTGAAACATAGTGGATGATCAATAATTATTTAATGAATAAATATGAGAAGTGGAAAAACAAATATAGTTCTAAAGTTTTACATAGAATATCTCTTTGCAAGTGAATACCATTGTTGGAAAAAGTATGGCATTTGTGCCTGGTGGCCTGTGTCTTGCTTTATGAAAGCTTCTGAAGGGCTGGGTTGTCCTTTGGTCTGTTCCAGAAGTCCTGTCCTGCTCTCAAATCCTACTACCCTCATTTTTGTTGTTGTTGTGTTGACTTTCTCCTTTCTTTTTTCTTAAATAAAATTTGATGTTAAAATAGCTTTAGATTTACAGGAAATTTGCCTAGATAGTGTGGAAATTAATAAAGAAACCTTAACTAAATTGGAGCCGGGAAAGCCTGTAGGGGAAGCTCTCCCACCCTATCACACATCAAACACCAAACACCAAACAGGAAGATACAGACACTGCATCTTGGACAGGATACAAAACCACTTTACTACTGAAGGAAGATGTCTCTCCCTACCAAGTAACAGCTCAGCCAATGAGAAATACTGCAGTTCAGCCAATGAGAAATGCCACTGTTCAGCCAATGAAAAAAATGAATTTAAAGAAAACAGGGGCTGGCGCCATGGCCGAGTGGTTAAGTTCACACGCTCTGCTTCTGCTGCCCAGGGTTTCTCTGGTTTGAAGCCTGGGCGTGGATGTGGCACCGCTCATCAGGCCATGCTGAGGCAGCATCCCATATTCCACAACTAGAAGGACCCACAACTAAAACTACACAACTATGTACTGAGGGGAGCTTTGGGGAGAAAAAGGAAAAATAAGATCTTTAAGGGAAAAATACAAAACAAAACAAAACAGAGGGGCCAGCCCAGTGGTGCAGCGGATAAGTTCACACATTCCACTTCAGCAGCCTGAGGTTCATCAGTTCAGATCCCAGGTGCAGACCTACACACTGCTTGTCAAGCCATGCTGTGGCAGGCATCCCACATATAAAGTAGAGGAAGATGGGCATGGATGTTAGCTCAGGGCCAGTCTTCCTGAGCAAAAAGAGGAGGATTGGCAGCAGATGTTAGCTCAGGGATAATCTTCCTCAAAAAATAAATAAATAAATAAATAAATAAATAAATAAATAAATAAAATTTTAAAAAGAAAAAAACAGAAAAAAGAATAAAAGATATAAGGAACACATTCAAGAAGCCATATATACATGTTACGGGAGTACCAACATGAGAAGAAAAAGACCATGAGGGAGAAGCAAAATTTGAAATGATAGTGGCTAAGAACTTTACAAAACTGATGAAAGACATTAACACAAAGATTCAAGAAACTCAACAAAAGCCAAACAGGAAATATACAAAGAAACCCTCACCTGGGCACATCATAGTCAAACTGTGGAAGATTAAAGCAAAGCCTAAATTTTTTAAGAAACGAGAGGACATTTAGGTTGTTTCCATGTCTTAACTATTGGGAATAACGCTGCAATGAACATGGGAGTGCAAGTGTCTCTTCAAGACCCTGATTTCAATCCCCTTGGATGAATACCCAAAGTTGGGATTGCTGGATCATATGGTAGTTCTATTTTTAATTTTTTGAGGAACTTCCATACTGTTTTCCATAATGGCTGTATTAATTTATATTCCCACCAACAGTGCACATGGGTTGCCTTGGTGCTATCTCATTGTAGTTTTGATTTGCATTTCCCCAATAATTTGTGGTGTTGAGCATCTTTTCATATACCTGTTGGCCATTCGTGTGTCCTCTTTGGAAAAAATAACTGTTCGGGTCCTTTGCCCATTTTTTAATCAGTTTGTTTATTGCTGTTGAGTTGTAGGAGCCCCTTATATATTTTGGAAATTAATATACACATGTAAAAATCAATCCTGCTATTCATACACACTTGGTACACTTTAGTGTATGTCTGTTACATCTCAGTCAACAGGAGGAAGTAAAATCAACCTGGGCTAGCCCACTGCGGGTACTAGTGACATAACCTTGGCCGATCACTTCTTTGTTGTGAATGGTGTTTTCTTCACAGGTGTTTTTCATAGATCAAAGAATTCCTAGAAAGTATAACAAAATGGATAGATTACCTGTTTTGGAAGGGTGCCACTTGTAAATACTCATTATTTCTTTTAATGATTGAATTCAGTGAATTTTCACTAATTTGAAATTACTTTGTTTTCAAGGGTTAATTGTACATGTCAAAACTTCAGCCTCAATGCAATAAAAACTGAGGATGTCTGGTACAGCATGTTCTGTATGATCTGTGATCTGTGCTACCTTTATTTGAAAATAGTAGTACAGTATAACATAATATATTATTAGTATGATTGTTAATATTATAACAGCAGTGATGACAGTGACTGCTAAAAACAGCTAACATTCATAAAAGGCTTACTATGTGCCAGGCACTGTCACAAGGGTTTTGCATGCAATTATTTACTTGTTTTTCACAATAACCCTAAGAGGTAGGTTTTATTATTATCACTGTTAAAAGAAATAAAAAAGAGGCACAGCTAGATTTAAAAACATTCCTAAAGACACGTGTGGTGACAGAACCAGGATTTCTACCCAGAACATATGATTCCGGAGACTTTACCGTTAACACCCGGGCTGTTTATGTGTAGTTGAGAATCAATTGATTCAGATCTCGGTATTTGCACTCCACTCTGCACAG
Organism: Equus quagga; assembly: GCF_021613505.1. Classification (NCBI taxonomy): domain Eukaryota; kingdom Metazoa; phylum Chordata; class Mammalia; order Perissodactyla; family Equidae; genus Equus; species Equus quagga. The sequence goes on along the minus strand of NC_060279.1, from coordinate 90,142,052 downwards.
CTAATTAACTTCATGATCGCTCAGGCCCTCAATTTTTTCACATCTAAGGGGATTAACAGTAATAGTAGCCTCAGTATTGAATCTGCATGTTTTTAAAAACATACAAAGCACACATTTATTTATTAGGTTCCACTGATAAAGAAAAAATGTATAGCTATATAATAGTGAAAATCCTTAAACAGTTTTTGAACAGGGCTATGAGTAATAAAAAGACCAAAGTTCCTTTTTTTTGTAATCTATGTAGAAAATAATCCACATTATAAACTCTCCCTGAGATAATCCTGTTTAATATCTATGTTTATATTGAAATTTTAAACTAATTTAATAATAAGACAACGCACTCATCATAATTGTAATAGACAAGAAATATTTACATTACACAGAAATTTCTTTAAAACCAATGAGGGCATTCGCTCTGACTCACAAACCCAGTAATTTGAGAGGACTCTAAATTATGTCACTCTGGACTATTCCAGCACATAAATTCTCAAGTTCATGCACTTGGCATAAGATTTCATTAGATAAAGATAATGATTTGCATTCGAATCTCTTCGTCGCTCTATATAGTGCTGTCTACAATTCATTAAGTTGCCGAATCATATTTGCAACAACTGGAAGCGATAGAGAGGAAATGAATTAATTGTGCATGTGACAGTGAGGCTTCCAGTCAACACTCGGCAGCCTCATCTCTGGATCTTGATTTGTTTCCCACTTATTTTCTTATTCCAATAACATCCTCTTTTTCTCTCCTCAATGTTCACATTTTCTCTCCTGAATTTACTTCTCTCGTTGCTTTTATCTTCCATCCTTCCTACCACCACTTCCTCCCTTCTCCTTTTTGACCCTGTTCTCACGCCCTCTGGTACAGTTGTCAATAACGGAGAAGAAATGGATTATCTGATGAGGTCTCAAAATAGCCAGGGTTGACGCAGTTGCAAGATGGCTGATTTTGTTTCAGAGGGAGACATGGATTAAAAGGACTGTGGTTTTTAACATCTGTAAGCAGGCTGATGCTAGCCATGAGTTTAGAAGGGCCCTAGAACAGTTTCGTCCATCTGTGGTCAACAACGTCGTTTGCAAAATTTGTCTAAGTAATTCATCTTCTGGTCTCTAGGATGCTCCGTATTAAAACAATACAAAGATATACAACCTGACTTTTAAGTTATTAATTCAACTCAAATTAACCCGTAGTTGGAGTTTTGTTATAAAATATAATTTATATAAAAATTAGTGTATAAATTTTTAAGTAAAAATATTTTATTAAAAAAGCTATAAGACATAATTCCACAAACACTACAGAATGCCTGTTTGAAAAATGGCATCTGGATAGGAGTATGAAAATCAGAAGTTGCTCTAATTTGCCATAAAAATGGCACTATTTTCAGAGGTAATGTTTTAAAGACAAGCTTCCTAAATTACGTGGCTAAGGATATCTTTGTGTGGCTGAAAGAGTCAATCAAAGAGGGTTACAGGTTTGAAAACTAGAAAAATCATCTTCTTAACTCCCTGAAGTCAAACACAGTGTGATAAAGTTCCAACATTTTATACCAGAAATAACTGAGCTCATATTCTAGAACAATCCTGTACTATAGAAATACAAGGTACGTGTGTAATGTTAAATTTTCTAATAGTCACATGACGGAAAGTAAGAGAAAATAAAAGTAATTTTAATAATATTTTTTATTTAACCCAATATATCCAAAATATTACCAGTTCAACATGTAGTCAACACAATAAAATTATCAATAAGATGTTTAGGTCTTTGAAACCCGGTTTTTACTCTACGCCTACAGCGCATCTCATTTCAGACTCACCACATTTCAAATGCTCAGTAGCCACATGCAGTAAGTGGTGGCCATATTGAAGAGCAATTGTTCTAGAATTTACCATTTATTAGCAGAGGAACCTACTGCATAATGCAACCATTCTCAGCCTCAGTGTTTCCATATGCATGAGTGGAGCAATTCCAGGATTATGATTAGATTTAAATGTGCTAATGTCTGCAAAGCACTGAGGATAACCCCTGGTTCATGTGTTCCCTATGACCGTACAGGTGAATTTCTGGCCTTGGCTGCCTCTGGCCTGCTCTCCACAGCTATATCTTACACTCACTCTATCTCAGTCACCTGGCATTATTACTTGTCCTCAAAACATCCATCTCTCAGGGCCTTTGCACATGCCATTGTCTCTTTCTGGAATGTTCTTCCATGGTTATCTCTGGATCACCCTCCCCTTGTTTCCTTCGCAGCTCTGTCATACATCACCTCCTCAGCAAGGCCTGCCACAACACCCCATCCAATACCTCACGGGCCCCCAGTTTTTGCTACCTCTTCTTCCTGCTCTATTTTTAAATAAAGCATATAACCAATAGACATCACTACCTCACACGTCCTATTCTTATTAATTTCTTTCTTTTCTTACCCCAATAACACGGGAGCTCTGTGAGAGCAGATATCTTATCTGGTTTCTTTCTGCAGTTTTTTCTTCATTCAAACATTGTCTAGCTTAGTAATTTTTTCTTTAAGGTTGGCACCTGAGCTAACAACTGTTGCCAATCTTCTTTTCTTTCTGCTTTTTCTCCCCAAATCCCCCCAGTACATAGTTGTGTATTTTTAGTTGTGGGTCCTTCTAGCTGTGGCATGTGGGATGCTGCCTCAGCGTGGCCTGATGAGCAGTGCCATGTCCACGCCCAGGATCCGAACCAGTGAAACCTTGGGCCACGGAAGCGGAGCGCGAGAACTTAACCACTCGGCCATGGGGTCGGCCCTGAGCTTAGTAATTATCAATGGACAAATGTATTCATAAAAGATGAATGAACAAAGGGCATTCAGTCAATGTTAATTTTGAATCCTCCTCATATGATAACTGGACAGAAATTCTCAAATAGGATATGGTTTTAGGCCAGAGTGATACCCCACTCTGATGATACAGGATAAATAGAAAGAAATCTCAGGACTAATTTTCAATCTAAAAAAAAAAAAAAAAAACCCTGTAAGGTCTTAAGTAGCTTAAAGGAGCAATGGTGACATGAACATTTTTCCAGGACTATTTAGCAAACACTGGCCCTCACAAAAGCTCATTAGTGTGAAAAATTGGAAATAGAGCAAACATTTTTCTTTCCTCAGTTTCCCTTGAAATGGACTCCAGAGGTCCCTGACGTGTTTTAGGGCGGTGGGTGTCCTGGCTGAAGGATGCCCTGCCTGTTACAGACTAGAGATGAGTCATAACGATGTTTAAAATGTCACAAATTTATTCCCTCCAGCGTTACAGCAAGACTGTCGATCATCTTTCTTTCACTCACAGTCTCAGGGGAAAACTATTTATACCTCATAGATGGACACAGTATAGTATGTATAGTTTTTCTGGTCAACATAAGTGAGGAGAGCATCTCGATTTCCCTGACGATGGCCCTTGGCAGGTACTACAGCCTTGGGAGTAAGGAGGCGGCGTTATTGTGTTCTCCTCAGATCTTCTATTTTCCAGCCCAGTGGATAATAATGAGAATGCTGCTCATGCATTTATTCTGTAAGAAGATCCTGAGTGAGGCATATGGAAACCCTCTGACAGGAACCTATGGTATAACCCACTGTTTTTCTTGCGAATCTGATATTTTGGGAGAGGAAATCCCTCTTTCCTTCCAAACCTGCATAACCCTCCCATAATGAAACAATCTAACCTAGGGGAGTATGTGCTAGGTTTCAGGAGAGAAAAAAAGATATTCAGATGATCCAGAAATTTCATTCCTGGATATTCATCCAGGAGAAATGAAAATGTATGACCCCTCAAAGCCGTGTATGGGAATGTTATAGCAGCTCTGTTCACAAGCCACAAAAACTGGAAATTACCCAAATGTCTCCCAATGACTGTAATGGATAAACCAACGGCAGTCCGTCCATAAAATGGAATATTACTCAGAAATGAAGGGAAACGAAGTTCTGAAACAGCCATCCGTATGTTTAAATCTCAAATGCATCATATTGAGAGAAAGAAGCCAGTCTCCAAAGGCTTGATGTTGTGTGATGCCATTTACATGACGTTCTGCAAAAGGCTAAGCTACAGGGACCAAGGGCAGACCTGTGGTCGCCAAATCTCAAGACCGGCGGATGTTTGACCGCAGCACTTGAGAAATTTTCGGGAGCGATGGAACCTGCACCTTCTCTGTCTTGGTTACGGTGGCAGTTATGAAACTCTGGACATTCATCAAAATTCATAGAACTGGATCCTCAAAAGAGTGGATTTTATTGAATGTGAACTCAAACATAAATTTTAAATAGGAAGTTCAGAACCGTTTGAAACGACATGGTATATGTCACTGACTGCTGATTATTTTTATGATTATTTCAAACCCGCACTTGTCTTTTTTTTTTTTATATCTCCCAGCAGAGTAAAGAACAGTAACATAATCCTCTAATTCAGTGGTCCCCAAACTTGTCCCCATAATGAATCACCGGGGGAGTTTTCTCTTTTAATTGTGGTAAAATTGACCATTTTAACCGTTTGAAAGTGTACAATTCACAATTCAGCGGCATTTAGTACCTTCACCGTGTTGTGCAACCACCACCCCTATCTAGTTCCAGAGCCTTTTCATCACCCCAGGGAAGACCTTGTACCCATTAGCAGTTACTCCTCATTCCTCTGATCCCCCAGCCCTTGGCAACCAGTAATCTGCTCTCTGTCTCTGTGGACTTGCCTGTTCTGGACATTTCTTATAAATTAAGTAATTAAATGCTTCCTTTTGCATCCAGCTTCTTTCACTTAGCATAATGTTTTCCAAGTTTATTCATGTGGAAGCATGAATCAGTACTTTATTCCTTTTCATGGCTGAATAATATTCCATTGTATTGAAAACCACATTGCATTCATCCATTCAAATTCGCTTCCCCGAAAATAGGGACTCCGGGATATTTATGGGATGGGGGGCAAGGTGGTCTGAAGTGTGGAGAGAGGGGATTGGAGGTGAGGAGAGGTGAGGTCATTGATCCGCGCAAGCGTAGTCAGACTTCATGCCTCTTCCTAGGACCCATGTTCACAAAATGACGGCGTTAGCACAATCTGAGGGTGGAGTTTTTAGCCTCTTGACCTCAAAAGGTCACCTATTGGACATCTACATAGGCCCAGCTGATGAGTTGGTGGTCTCAACTGGCCTGAAGTGGACAAGGAGTTCGAATTCCTGAAAAACAGCTCAGACACCCATTACCATGGTGACCCAGGCTCAGGGAGACGTTATCGATAGGGGCCTAGTGGAGTCAGATAGCACATTGCCTAAGCAACACAGTTAACAATGGGTGAGTCAAACAGCTCAAAGCTATAATCAGTAATTGCAAAAAGGAAAAAGAAACTTTAGTTCCTAGTTACTTAATCATCGATGGCTAACTCTGCCGGTTTCATGATCTGCTCGTCAGCAAAGTCCAGTTCCAACAGTTCTTACAGACAGAATATTCTTGTTCTTACTGACTTCTTGGAATGTTGGCGGTTTGTCCAATTTAGAAGATAAAGAAAACAAGACGTGAAAAACAGTTCCTCTGAAATGGTTGCTCCGGCTCTGTTTTCATATGGCTCCACTCATATCATCTTTCACAAAAGTTATATTTAATATAAATGTCTTTGAAGATCATTATCTTCTTGATGTAGACAGACTAATGGCCCTCCAAAGATGTCCATGTCTGAACCCCAAAACCTGTGAACATGTTGACAAGAGATTTTGCCATATTGAGGTACATGGGGTAACTATTTGGGTTCAAAACTGATTCAGCTTGAACTCAAGAAGCCTGATGTATGGCCTACCAAACATACACTGTCCATCTGTTTTAACCATGAAAGGATGCACTCTCTGAAGATAAGAATGCATCCTTCCCCTCCTGTGCCCTGTTGATAACGCCCTTATTAGTCCCCTTCCCAACTTCAGGGTAACGTTGACCTGCTAATTTGAGACTAAATACCTCTTTGAAACTCTGAAAATGTATCCTGGGCATGTTTAATTTATGTTCTTTGTTCTAAAAAGATATAAGACTGTACTGGGGGGCCGACCCGGTGGCTCAGCGGTTAAGTGCACACATTCCCCTTCGGTGGCCTGGGGTTCGCCGGTTCGGATCCCGGATGTGGACATGGCACCACTTCGAAAGCCATGCTGTGGCAGGCATCCCACATAGAAAGTAGAGGAAGATGGGCATGGATGTTAGCTCAGGGCCAGTCTTCCTCAGCAAAAAGAGGAGGATTGGCAGAAGTTAGCTCAGGGCTAATCTACCTCAGCAAAAAAAAAAAAAAGACTGTACTGAAAACCAAGCTGCTCTGGAACGCTTTCTAAGGCCTTCCTGGGTTATAATCCTCACTCTAGTGCAGGTAAAACTCACCTTATTTCTCTTATCTATAGAATGGTTATTGGTTATTTTGCATCGACAATGCTATGAGGCAAAAGGGACTTTACAGATGTGGTTAAGATGAAGATTTTGAGAGGAGGAGATTATTCTGGATTATCTGAGTGGGTCCAATGTAATCAAAAGGATCTTTATAAATGAAAGTAGACTTAACCTAAAATAAAGAACCAAAATGAGAGGCAGAGAAACATTTATTTTGGTATCGAAGAATTGCAACTTGATGAGCACAGATTTGAGGAGCAACCCAGATAGTGTCCTGCCAGGGAGTAAAAGTCAGAGGGTTTTTTTTTTTTTTTCAGTTAGTTTTTTTTTTGAAGAAGAAGAAGATTAGCCCTGAGCTAACATCTGCCACTAATCCTCCTCTTTTTGCTGAGGAAGACTGGCCCTGAACTAACATCCATGCCCATCTTCCTCTGCTTTATACGTGGGATGCCTACCACAGCATGGCATGCCAAGCAGTGCTATGTCCACACCCGGGATGCGAACCAGCGAACCCCAGGCCGCTGAAGCGGAATGTGTGAACTTAACCACTGTGCCACCGGGCCAGCCCCAAGATTCTCTAATTCTTGAAGATTGTTTTTTTTGAGACATTAGTCTGCCATCTTCCTGATTATGCCAGCTAATCAAATTAAATCTTCCTTTCTCAATGGCTAACTCACTGTGATCAACTGGCTCAGATTGAGGTGAGCGGAGCGAGCCCATTGCTCAGTAACAGATAGTGGTGATGGCTGCGTAACAATGGGAATTATCTTAATGCCACTGACCTGTATCCTTAAAAATGGTTGCATAATGGAAAATTTTGTTATGTATATTTTATCACAATAAAAAAATCTCTTTTTAAATGAGTGTAGGTTGAGTGAAGGGGGAAAGATAAATAGGCAGGGTACAGAGGATATTTAGGGCAGTGAAAATACTCGTTACCACAGAAAAATGGGATTCTCTTGCCAGATGCACATAAACAAGCCAATTAATTGCAGCATCAGCTTTTGGGACAATAAATCAGCTTTATTCTGTAAGATCGATCCATAGGGAGACAAGGGGCATCTGCCTTCTGATCTGTCTCCCCAATTCAGGATTTAGGGTGCAATTTAAGAGGTTAGGGAGAATAGGCTGGCACATGGAAATGCTGGTAGGACAAATTTTGATTGCTGGACTTCAAACATTTATGTTAAGGTTCTAAACATTCATGATAAGGTTTTAAACATTTATGGTAAGCTTTGAAACATTTAAGATAAGGTAGGGAAGAAATCCTCACAGCAGATCTTCCTGAATGACAGACCCCTCACTTCTGATAAGACTCCGACTTTTGAGTTCCGGTCGTGTCCTGGTCCTTTGGTTCTGTGGGGAGGAGGATCTTTGGTTTTATGGTCATTTCAGGTCAAGATTTCTTCCTCTGTGCATGCTCTGGCTACGTGACTTTGCAAATTTTATGAAAGACAATTCTTAATCACTCTGTTAATAAGAGATGGGGCCTGCTCAGACTGGCTCTAAATGGGCTGTGGTTGTACTGTGTATGATATTAGGATGGATACACGTCATCACGCATCTGTCCAAACCCACAGAATGTGCAACACCAAGAGGGAACCCTAAAGTCAACTATGGATTTGTTGGCGCAAAATAATCAACAACCATTCTATGCATAAGAGAGATAAGGTGAGTTTTACTTGAGCCAAACTGAGAATTACAACCCAGAAAGGAAGAAAGCATTCTGGAGAAGCTTGGTTTTCAGTACCTTATACATTTTTAGAACAAAGAACATTCATTAAACACGCCCAGGATATACATTCATCAAAGTTTCAAAGAGGTATTTAGTTGTAAATTAGCAGGTCGACATGACCCTCATGTCAGGAAAGGGACTAGGCGTTACCAGTAGGGTGTTACCAATAGGGGGCGTAGCAGGGGAAGGACATATTCTCATCTTAAGAGAGCGCATAAGGGAGGAAGACATCTCCTCTACCCACTCTAGGTCCTTCTGGCCAGACAACAAATTGAATTGACATGAGACAGAATAACAGGAGAAAATCAAGCAAAGCTTTATAACATGTATACATGGGAGAGAACAAGGAAAACTGAGTAACTCTCCAAGATGGCAGAGGCTCTCATCTTAAATACTCTCCTCAGCTAAAGGCAAAGGAGGATGTTGGGGGTGGGGGGAGTCAGTTACAGGAGGATACCAGACAAGTACAGTAAACAAGAGTCAGGTTATTATGCAGATTTAATTCCTTGCCTTTGGCATTGGTAAGTTTCTAGAGATAAGGTCATCTCCCCTTCTTCCTGGTACAGAGAGGGAGACACATTTACAGACGGAAATTTCCTTCATGAATGTAAATGTCTCTTAACAAAGGGTAAGTAATTTCTACTTTTCAGAGTTTCTCTCCTGTCTGCAGTTTTTTTTTTTAAAGATTTTATTTTTTCCTTTTTCTCCCCAAAGCCCCCCGGTACATAGTTGTATATTCTTCATTGTGGGTCCTTCTAGTTGTGGCATGTGGGACGCTGCCTCAGCGTGGTTTGATGAGCAGTGCCATGTCCGCGCCCAGGATTCAAACCAACAAAACACTGGGCCGCCTGCAGCGGAGCGCATGGACTTAACCACTTGGCCACGGGGCCAGCCCCCTCCTGTCTGCAGTTTTTAAAAGTAACCAGCCCAAAATAATGCTCATGCCAAATAGATGTATCTTGGGGTGGCCAATTCCAGTCCCCCACAAGTGCATTCTTCACTTTAATGGTTAAAGCAGGTGTACAACGTTTGTCTGATAGGGCACAAGTCAGGCTTCTTCAGTTCCAGCTGAATCAGTTTTGACCCTGAATAGTTACCCCATTTACCTCAATATGTGAAAATCTGTTGTCAGACTTTGGGTGATTATGATTTGTCAATGTCAGTTCATCTCCGTTAAAAAATGTACCATTTTGGGGGCCAGCCTGGTGGCACAGCGGTTAAGTGCACACATTCCGCTTCAGCAGCCGGGGGTTCACTGGTTCAGATCCCGGGTGCAGACGTGGCACCACTTGGCAAGCCATGCTGTGGTAGGCGTCCCACATATAAGGTGGAGGAAGATGGGCACGGTTGTTAGCTCAGGGCCAGTCTTTCTCAGCAAAAAGAGGAGTATTGGCAGCAGTTAGCTCAGGGCTAATCTTCCTCAAAAAAAAACCAAAAAGTACCATTCTGTTGAGTGATGTTGATAAGGGGGAAGGCCATGCATGTGGGGGGAAGGGGGTATATGGGAAATCTCTGTACCTCCTTCTCAATTTTGTTGAAAACCTAAACTGCTCTAAAAGAAATGGTCTCTTAAAAAAACAAGTTTAGGTATATATTAATAATAGACAATGTAAGCTTTAGGGTGGCATTGCATTATTAGAAATGAGGAGACACTTCATAAAAATAAATGATTTAATTAACCAGAAAGGGTCCATTCCATGCCCTTCCTTCCTAGGGAGGCTGACCTCAGTCTTTCCTGCCCCCCACGGTGAGGGGAGACCTGCAAATCAGATCTTGCTGGAGACTGTCAAAAAGAAATTCTACAGGGTCCGGCCTGGTGGCCTGGTGGTTAAGTTCTCGTGCTCCACTTCGGCAGCCTGAGGTTCACAGGTTCGGATCCAGGCGCCGGCCTAGCACCCCCATCAGGCCACGCTGTGGTGGCATCCCACACAAAATAGAGGAAGATTGGTACAGATGTTAGCTCAGCGACAATCTCCCTCACACAAAAAAAGAAATTCTACAATTGACTCAAATAGAGGTGTCAGTGAAATCAAGAGTGTAGATAACATTAGTAAAGGAATTTATACAATAATCAAAGTGAGGAGTTCATCCTGGAAAACAGGTCAAGAGTGCTCTTGGAGAACTGCTCTGAAGCGTGTGGGTTTAAGAGCAGCTTATATATCTTTTACAAACAGTGCCCGTGCAGGGAAGAGGGGAAAAACTTGGAGTTAAATTCCATATATGTCAAAAGGGATAGAGTACATCTGGTTTTTCTCTAGATTATACATTAGAGATAACATAAACAAGAATTTCCTGGTTATACATCCAACAAGCTCGGTGATGCTGACGTTATCTATGTGTGGAGGGAGGCAAGGACCAGGGTCCTTAATGACTCCTTCAGGCTCCAAGAAAGGCAGCTGGGGATGCGGGAGCTGGGTACCCTTTATCTTTCCCTGTCGCCGATTTCTCCAGCTGGCGTCTTCAGTTGCGAGATGCGGGGTTGCGAGGTCATTTGACTCAGGCTGAACTGGCCCGTGCGGCTGCTTCACGGCACAACATGGATTTTTATTGTACCGACTTAAAGCCGATGCAGGTGGCTTGCTAGATTCTCCTGTTAGACCAGGGAGAGGGATCCCAAAAATCTGTCCACAGAGGTAAAAACTACTCAGCGGACGTGCCTGGAGGATGTTGCACGTTGGTTTGATCCAATTGCAAATCCACGTGTTTATGACAAAAATGAAGTTACTGTTAAGAGTAAAGTTGCTTTGATGTAAGAATGAAATACGCTGTGTCAGGACGTCGTTGTCCACGTCTGTGGCTGCAGATAAGCCCGCAGTAACACACCTGCTGACAGGCGTCACTGGGGCTTAGCAATAAAAACATGGGAAGAGGCAAGGGGACATTTAGACCATAAACGCTCAGAGTTTGCGAGAATTATTCGCGAGTTTCGATCTGGTCTAGGCAGCTCTTTGCTCTACCGGCACTAGCTCCAGCCGTGGCCAGGCGCTCCTGGTCCAAAGCGGTGAAAGCCGGGCAGCACCCGTGGGAGGAGATCAGCCCGGCTGTCAACACAAAGGCCCTTGTTGCCTAGCAACGGGTGCTCTAGCAACAAGGGACTTTTATTTTGTGCCGGCAGCTGGATGTCAGCTCCCACTTTGCAAAACCAGCTCTCCCCGCAACCAACCTTGTAGCAAAGGTACATCTCAGCTGAATGTAGGCTTTATTCCTGTCCTCTCCGCTTGCCTGGAATCATAGTGCGATTAATCTATCATTGGTTTGGAGGATATTTCTTTATCGGTTTATTAGACAGAAACCCTGTGTGCTATTGGCTTGTGAAATTATGATGATTCCCGCAGGGAACCCGTGTTAAATAAATTGCTGGCGAAGACTAACTCAGTCTCTGAGCATATTTTGCGCCCCCCTCCCAAACAAAACAGCGGGGCACCTGAAGATCAGGGGACTCCCCAGGTGACGCGGGTCAAGGTTTTTTAACAGGGTGGGAGGGAAGTGGGTCCATGTCCTGGCAGTTTGGGTTTAGGCAGCTGTCCTCTTTAACTGCAACCTGCGGTCGGAGGTCATTGCTGCTCCTCGCTGAGGCGGGTCGCTGGTACAATCCCTTAACAGTCAGAACAGTATTATCTGAGAACCGTTTTTGCAAGCCTTGTCGTTTATCGGCTAATCAAAGCTCACTGGGTGGGGGAGGTAGGCAGCAGAAAGAAAAGAGGGAGAGGGGCCCAAGAGGGAAACTGAGGACCCTCCATCGTGTCCGTTTCGGCCCTTTCACAGCACAGAGAAAAAGCTTCGTTTCTTTGTGAAGTGACTGTTATCTCCGGACGTTGCACAAAGTCCGCAGGGAGGCGCGTTGGTTGCACAGAGCGGGAGTTTGCAAGCTCGGGAGCCTGGAAACGGTGCAGCGGGCGGAGGGGACGGGGAGGGCCACAGGCTGGGAGTTCGGCAGACGCTGGGATGTCCCCCTGCCTCCAAGGATCAGGAGCGCCTGCAGAGAAAGTTCTGCAGGAAAAACGAACCTGCGCGGGTGGAGTCAGACCCTGGGCTCTGGGAGGTTGGGTTCCGGGGGCGGGCCTGGGCGCAGCTCCCGGGATCCGCTTCCTGCTAGGCTCCTCCTTCTCCTCCCCTTAACCCCTTCAGCCGCTCGTTTTGAGGAGAAGTTCGGGAAGCAGGTACAAAATGCCTGCATAGAACGAATCTCTGTCGTCGCTGCGTCCTGGGGAGGCTCGTTATTTTATTGTATTTATTTATTTGTTTGTTTGTTTTTAACACTTCCGTCCCTCCTGTCTGCAGCCCTGCAACCCTCCAGCACGTGGAATGAGCTCTTGGGCTGCGCCATCCACAGACACGTCCAGAAGCCGGCGCTGGGGAAATGGTAAGCGTGCTGGGTTGTCGCACAAATGCACCCCAAGGGTGGGCGGGAGGGGGTCGGGTTCCGGGGAGTTGGGAGCAGCTGTCTGCAAAAGTCAGATTCTCTCCCCCAGCAGACGAAAGGGGAAGCCAAGACTGGCCCCAAGTGTTGAGCCCTAAATGCGCCCTTCACCTTGCCCCAGGGAGAAGCTCCCCCACCCCCCTGCGCTGCAACCTTGCAAAACGCCCCTGTCCCTGGGTGTGGGCAAGGAGATGTCCGCGTGCTGCAGTTGCCAGCGTTGTGTTATTTGAATCCATAAAAGTGTTGGAGTCCAGTGTGATGAGGGTGAGCTGAGAAACTCCGGGCACGGTCGGATTTAGAGGCTGGCCACTGGGGTCTCTTCTGAAGAGAGGGTTTTGGGGTTTGAGTTCTGCTCGATGGGCACATCCTTCCTTTTTGTGAACTGCGATCTCCGTAGATGGAGGGCGTTTCTGGAAGGACAAATTGATGGGAGAGTGGCGGCATGGTGCGGTCAAGATCAAACCCCACAGTCTGAAAAATTGCGTGTTTGCCATCAGTATACTCCGGTGAGGTCTCGTTCACAGGAAGCTCAGGGCACAGGTGGGGGGATGCGTCTCACCTGCCAGATGTGCCTGTTTTCCTTGTACCTGCTTATCTGAGCTGACTCACAATCATGCATTCTTTTTCTTTTCTCCGCGTTGCCCCAAGCTAATGTGCCTGAGATCACCAGGAAGGAAACTGGGGCCCCAGTTGTGCTGGTTTCTTGCAAGAAGGGAGATTGCACGCCAGAGGAATCTGCCGAGTCCAGGAAGTGATGGGGTCAATTTAGGATTGGGGAGAGGGCAGAGTTCGGGGTAAATTTAAATGAAATTTAGATAGGCTCAAGTTGAGACGTGCGCAAAGAGGTTATTATCGGGTCGAACTACAAGGTCAAGATAGCTGTGGAATGTGGCGTCCCACTCTTTATCTGAGGCTCTGCCCCCGAGGTGCAGACTGAGTCAGCTTCTCGCCCGAGTGACTTAGATCCCCCAGGCCAGAGGGGGATGTTCCTTACTGATATGATGGCAAACAGCAACGCTTATGGTAGGCTATGATTTTTAGAGAACAAAGTTTTGTAATGAGTAAGAAAACAGTAAGAAAAAAATTTCCTTATGACTTTGCACCTGGCGTCATCCGAGTCTGATATGTTCCCCTGTTGAATGGCAGGATGGATTTCATTTCACAATGAGCAGGTTGCCTATAATCTCTCGTTTGCCCGCGCATTTAACAGCCTTAGAATATTATTTGAGTGTCGCATTTCTTTTTTATGAAAACCTGAGTTAATGTGAAGTCCAGAGGAGTGAATACAAGAGGATCTGGGAACGCAACATAAAATATTTGAATTTTTTATTACCAAAGTAGCATATTTCTTAAGAAATGGAATCGGTATATTTAAGAAGATGTGGGAATACACTTCCAACCGGAAGAACATTTAGACTTCCAGCAGGTTGCTTGTGCCCCTAGAGAATTTGGAATGTAAAGGCCATGAAACCTTTCAGATAGAAGGAATTCCTATTTTAGCTGGAAACCTGACTTCGATGTAAAAAAGTCAAACTCATCAGTTCAGTTGTAAATTTAAACTGTTTAATTTAATAATTTATTATTTGAATGTGTCTATAATAAATCGGTGTGCTTAAAAATTGAAATGATCAGGGCAAACCTTTAAGTCCTTCCTCCATCTTGCCTTAGTTCACTCTGTTTACAACTCCTGGCCGCCCAGAAGTAACCACTTTATAGATCCTTGCATATCTTTTCAGAGTTCTTTACATCAACTTACAAACAAATTGGCCTCTTATTTTACCCTCAAAATGAGTTTATTTTGGAAAACCCAAAAGAATTGCAATTCAGGAAGTGCATGCTATGGTGAACCACAGGCAAATCCAGCAAACAAAGGAAAGGAGCTGCTTTTACAGAGGAAAAGGGGGAGGGGGAGGGGCTATTCTAAAGGAAAATCCATTCAGGGAAAGTAACAGTTCAAGGAGGCAACAGGTTCTCATTGGCTGAGCTGTGATGTTTCTCATTGGCTGAGCTGCAGTGTCTCTCATTGGCTGAGCTGCAGTGTTTCTCATTGGCTGAGCTGCAGCATTTCGATTGGCTAAGCTGTTGCCAGGTAGGGAAAGAAATCTTCCTTCAGTAGCTAAGAAGTTTTACTTCCTCTGCAGGATGCAATCATCTGTCTCCTCCTGTTCGATGTAATTGATGAGGTATGATGGGGCTTGAGAGCTCCCCCTACAGGTCTTGCCAACTCGAACTTCGTTGAGATTTCTTTTACTATTTTCCACACTTATTTTCCCTTTATTTCATGAAAATGAGGTCATTGTACACTCTCCCACTGCTAATATAAAAGGTCATTGTTGCAGATTTTAAAAGACTTAAGTGACCAAATGCAACACGTGGGTCTTGTTTTGTAGACTGACTAGATAGTTGATTCTTTAGTGGCATTACTGCTGGTATTTCTGGGTGTGATAATGTTGTCATCACATTTTAAAAGATCCCTCATGCTTTAGAGAGCTAGAGTGACAGTAGTTAAGAATGAAATGCTATGATATCTGGAGTTTTCTTTACAATAAAACAGTAGGAGAAGGGAAATGGAGGGAGATAGGAAGATGATACGAGGCTGTTTGTGGAAACTGGGTCAGTGGCAGACGAGGGCTTTCTTTTCTTTCATCCTCTCTGTATTGTGTATGTTTGACACTTTCCATAATTTAACACAAATGTTTAGAAAGCTCTTTTGTGCTACTCAGCTTTTTAAAACCAAGAATGGATTGGCTGTAAGATTACATGATAGAGTAAATATAATAACATTGTTTTAATCCAAGTTGTATAATATGTGACTTTAGGAAAAATTTCATAAAGACAAGAGCACATAAAAGTTATAAGTAGAACTTTTTAAATAATATAATAAATATGTAAGTCCCCAGATTAAGGAATCAACCACTTGTGCTGGTTCGAGGTAGTGTGCTCCTTCTGACCCCATTGCCTTCTTCCTCTCGGGGTTAATCGCTGTCTTGAATTTTCTGTTGCTAAAACTGACTATAGCAGAGCCATTTCAAATGGAGTCAGAGCTGCCTTTCCAGAGAAATTGCCTTGCTGTCTTGAAGCTTTGACTGGGCCAAAAGGGCAATTGTTTTACAAGCAATTGTCTGAGAATTCAGCAGGAGAACTAACATCTTCATCACAGAGACTGAGGATCATGGACTTTCTAAAGATGGAATCAATGGTCAATCAATGTTTAGCCAAGACTAGCTCTCTGCCTCTGACTCCAGTTAAAATTCTTTGTAGGGGCCAGCCCAGCAGTGTGGTGCTTACAGGTGCTTTCTCTCCAACTTGGCTGGTCAAAGTGCCATCCACTTTGTCCAACAAAATGGGCATCCACTGGGAACCTGCTAGAAATTTCCTCTCTCGGGCTCCTCCCCAGACCTAGCGAATGCGAGTCTGCATTTGACAGGATCCCAGGTGATTCTTATGCTTGCTAAGTTTTGAAAAGACAACTCCACAATATATATCTTAGAGTAAGATTACTGGGTATAGTAGGTTTGGGGATATTCAGATTTTCTGTATAGAATCTTTTTTTTTTTTTTTTTGAGGAAGATTAGCCCTGAGCTAACTGCTGCCAATCCTCCTCTTTTTGCTGAGGAAGACTGGCCCTGAGCTAACATCCGTGCCCATCTTCCTCTACTTTATATGTGGGATGCCTACCACAGCATGGCTCCACTTTGGTGGTCCAGGGTTCATGGTTTCAAATCCTGGGCATGGACCTACACACTGCTTATCAAGCTATGCTGTGGCAGTGTCCCACATACAAAACAGAGGAAGATTGGCAAGCTATTAGCTCAGGGCCAATCTTCCTCACCAAAAAAAAATTCTTTGTAATACAACCTCTTCTCTTTGCCTTTAAAAGCCCCTGACTTTTAATCCCTATCAGGGCGCTATTTGGGTTTCCACCTAAATCTGTGCTCCCTGAATTTCCATTCTTTGATCCCAAATAAAATTTTTGCTTCTCTTGCAGTTTGTGGCTCTTAATTCAGTGACACTGTTAACCATTCTCTTGATTTTCCCTTTTTTCTCCCCAAATTTATATTTTAAGCACTTTCAGACCTGCAGTGAAAATTGATAATAATAAGAATGTATACCTAGGTAATCACAACAATTTGCAAATTTTTTATATTTTGCTTTGTTTGCTCTATGTATATGCACACTGTTGCCTTGTTTGCTCCGTATGTGAGAATGTGGGTTCACCTGTGTTCACATAGCTCCCTGCCTTGTTTGTCTGTGTGCACACGTGTGTTCACGTGTATGCATTCATACACACGTTTTCTTGCTGAGCCACTTGAGCACATCACCCCTTGTACCTCAGCAAGTCTCCCCTAAAAACAGACACTCGCCGGCCTGTAGTTCTCACCTGGGATCCCTCAGGCTCACGGCTGCGTCATTGAGTCTCTCCCTCTGTTGTCTGGGATGGCAGAATTGTTCCCACCTTTGTCGTTGGTGAGACTGAACTGCTGTGATCATACGTGTCCAGGTGTCCTGGTTTCAGGTGGAAGAGCTTTCTCTCCAACTTGGCTGGTCAAAGTGCCATCCACTTTGTCCAGCAAAATGGGCATCCACTGAGAACCTGCTAGAAACTTCCTCTCTTGGGCTCCTCCACAGACCTAGTGAATGAGACACTGCATTTGACAGGATCCCAGGTGATTCTTATGCTTGCTAAGTTTTGAAAAGACAACTCCACAATATATATCTTAGAGTAAGATTACTGGGTATAGTAGGTTTGGGGATATTCAGATTTTCTGTATAAAATCTTTTTTTTTTTTTTTTGAGGAAGATTAGCCCTGAGCTAACTGCCGCCAATCCTCCTCTTTTTGCTGAGAAAGACTGGCCCTGAGCTAACATGCGTGCCCATCTTCCTCTACTTTATATGTGGGACGCCTACCACAGCATGGCTTGCCAAGCGGTGCCATGTCCACACCCGGGATCCGAACCAGTGAACCCCGGGCTGCCAAAGCGGAACGTGCGCACTTAACCACTGCACCACTGGGCCGGCCCTTCACCTCCTTCTTGTTCCTGACATTGGCAGGTTGAAGTCACTGGTCGGCACAGTAGAAGGTCCCAGTTGTGGATCTGTGTGATTGCTCCCGCGTGCGGTTGAAAGTTAGACCTCAGGGCATGGTTTGAATAGGGTGAACGTTTTTGCAGCGGTGCGTCTCAAGTGGTGTGTGCTTCCTAATACATCACATTGGTGAAAATATAATGGCTCTTGCCCCGGTGTGGGTGAAGCCAAAATCCATCACTGGTTTCAGATGGGGAGACAGCTCCGTTGTCACTTCTTAAAGTTGTGATCATCCAGCGAGTACCGAGCAAAGGAATGTCTTCCTACTCTGCAGATAACCACGGCCCCTTCCCTTTTTCCCCTCCGTGTCTTAGCATCCATTCCTGTTTGGTTTTTGAATCAATTATTTCATTTGGGTTGCAAGATGGTGGTTTTTATATGCAATCATTGCTTCTGGGTTTTTAGCCGGAATTCTGTAAAGTTTTCTGTTATCAGCAAGGGCTATTCAGTTCCTCTTAAATAACGTTCCTGCTAGAAAGTCAGAGGGAAGATTTAATTCTGCCTTATTCAGAAACCAAGTTTCCAGATAAGGATGCAGGCTGCGTCCAATGGTGGGAAATGCTTTTTCCCCCTGCTTTGGTTTGCTCTTTTCTGAGCATCACTCTGAGTTCATGTATTTTTAGTATTCAGTGTATTTCAATCCATTGCAATATTGTGGTTCAGGATATCCTAAATTGGGCCATTGGAACACTCGTGCAGCATCCTCTTCACACGGTCCAGGACAGTGGCTCTGGCTTCTGGCTGACTCATTTTATATTTCCGTTCCTGGATCAGCTGTTTCCCCTCGCCTCCTGCTTGTTAATTCGTCTAAGCATTTTGTCTGCATAGACTGGCAGGTGTGGATGTGTGTGTGGGCGTGTTTATGCTGACATTTTATTAGAAACCCGACTTTTTTTACTTTATTTTATATTTAAATCTTTCTTCGTAGACTAAAAACCTTGCTTCCTAACAACATTAACATAACCCCTTTGCCTGATCCTGCAATGCGCATAAAATATTTCTAAGAAACGGCGCCAATATTACTTTTAGCAGTAAAGCCACCTGGTGAGAGGTGCGATTTTCCTTCTTTGTGTACAATAGAATATGACACAGTAAGGACGTCAAATTAACTTTTGACTCCAGGTCATTAACCCGCCAGCTTGATATACCCTTAGCTTTGTTTATTTCAGTATTTCCATTTTCAGATTGCTTTCTTTATTTTTGAATATGTAAACATTACATGGTTCCCAGTTAAAATCTGGATGACAAGGTTATATTTAAACGAGTCTTACTTCTTTCCTTCTCCTCGCCCTGTTGCTCTGAAGGGGTTCAGAACAGGCCTCACCAAGAGGCGCCACTTTGGCACGTGAAATATTTTGGGCTAAAAGGAAATCAAGACCCCGCAGGCTGCAGAAACTTTGACCTCTCCCTTAAAGAATTTAAATTGAGAGTCTTGCCCATAATAAGAGTTATTACCAGAAATAACTTAACACCAGAATGACCCATCTGTATAGCAGGACAAACCTAGAGTTAGGGAACATTTCCCTGCTTATTGTCCCTCTGACGCCCCAGGCCCCATCCCATTCCTTAGCTCAGAATGGCATGTGCACGCCACTTTACCTTTCTGTCAGTGACCTTCTCACGTATGTGGGTTTCCTGTACATACAAAATGAAATTTTATATTCTCATATTAATCTATCTCTTGTTGATTTAATTCTTAGACCTGCCAGAAGAACCTAGAGGGTAGAGGAAAATTTCTTCCTCCCCTACATCTCACTGATTAAAAAAAAAAGTCTGTGGTTTGCAATATGTACTCTTTGCCTTTTTTTTTGTTGGAATTTTTTTTTTTTTTTTGAGGAAGATTAGCCCTGAGCTAACATCTGCTGCCAATCCTCCTCTTTTTGCTGAGGAAGACCGGCCCTGAGCTCACATCCGTGCCCATCTTCCTCTACTTTGTATGTGAGACGCCTACCACAGCATTGCTTGCCAAGTGGTGCCATGTCCACACCCGGGATGTGAACCCGTGAGCCCCGGGCTGCCGAAGCAGAATGTGCGCACTTAACCACTGCACCACCGGGCCAGCCCTCTCTGCCCTTTTTTTAGTTTCACTTAAAATATAAACTATGACCTGGAGACCACATGCTATCACTTATATCCATATATAAGAGAGCTTACTCGTTTTTATCTACGTCTGTGCAGTTCTTCATTCATGGATGCGTCATGGTTTTTTAAGCAGCCCCCATTGTTGAACATTTGGGGTGAGTTCCAGTCTTTTGCTGTTATAAATAACCTTCAATGAATAATTATGTGCGTATATATATCACTTGACTTTTTGGCCAGCGTATGTGATATTGTGGATTCTGTAATAAATCTCTATTTGGTCTTTGTCCCTGTTTCTGGCTCACAGCTCCCAAAACCCTTGGCATTTCCTAAGGGTTGAGAGTGACGATGGTGTTTCTTCTTATGTTAATGACGTGGGGACTCATTGCCAGGAGAACCAGCCGTGTGATCAGAGGTCTGGAACTTTCAGTCCCATCCTCTGATTTCCAGGAAGGGGAGGAGGCTTGAAGTTCGATAGATTGCCAGTGGCCAATGACTCAGTCAGTCACGACTGCGTAATGAAACCTCCACAAAAACCCCAAAGGACAGCTCATCGCTCCTTTTTCATCGAGTTTCCATGTTGTGGAGCAGGAATGCTTCCACATGTCACCAGGCTGGTCCCCAAGCTCCACAAGGACAGAAGCTCCTCTGTTCTGTGCCTCACCCTATGTATCTTTTCATCTGGCTGTTGATTCTTTAATATCCTTCGTAACAAATCAGTTATCAAGTGAGTCAACAGCTTTTCTTGAGTGCTGTGTCCCGTTCTAGCAAATTAATCAAACCCGGAGAGGGGCCGTGGGGACCCCTGATTTACAGCCAGTCGGACGGAAGCACAGGGAACAACATGGCCTTGCCGTCGGCATCCTGAGTTGGGGGGAGTCGTGGGGACCTCCAGTTTGTAGTCAGTGGGTCAGAAGCTCAGGGAACAACCTGAGCTCGTGACTGGCTCTGAAGTGGAGGGCGTTTTTGTGGGACTGCGGCCCCTTCCTGAGGAATCTGATTCTGTCTCTGGGTGGATGATGGCACAGTTGAGTTGAATTCTCAGACACAAGCAGGTGCTTGTTGGTGTGAGGAAGCCTACACACACATACACACACACACACATACACACACACACGTGTGGGGAAGCCTACACACACTGGAATCGGGTCCAGGCACCTTTGCACGGTATTTTTGGAATGCCAATGCATCAGGGATGAATGCATATCAAACCTTGGTAAATTGTGCCTAATTTGCCTTCAATTTAGAGGCGGGACGATTTCATACACAACTTGCAATGGCCTCTCCTTGGCGTTCGTTCCTTGGCTTGTAGATAACATCCCTCCAGTGTCCACTTTCGTCGAGAGATGTTCTTCCCTCCATGTGTCTGTGTCCGGATGTCTGCCTCTTGTGAAGACCCCAGTCATTGGGCTAGGGCCCCCCCTACTCCCTGTCTGACCTCATCTTAACTGGTTTACATCTGCAAAGGCCCCATTTCCAAATCAGGTCACGTTTGCAGGCCCTGGGGGGTAGGATTTCAGCATGTCTTGGGGAGCGACTCCCAACAGCGCCCCGCTGAGCCAAAACGGTGTGTTGTCTTAGGACCCGGTGACCTTCCTGGACGTGGCTGTGAACTTCACCAAGGAGGAGTGGGCGCTGCTGGACCCTGCGCAGAGGACGCTCTACAGAGATGTGATGCTGGAGAACTGCAGGAACCTGGCCTCCGTGGGTAAGGACGCCCCCTCCTGCGCTGCGTCGCCGACGCGAGGGGTGCGAGTCAGGTTCCAGGAGGGGCGCTGAGAAACGGGAACGGGACTGTTCCATTCCAGAGAACGGCTGCCGCCCCCACGTGGTGGACGTAGTGTTTCTGCCTTGAAACTGGAAACTGTCTGGCGCATTGCTCTTTGATGCTCTTCATGATTGACAGCCTGTGGGCATCCTTAAGTGGGTGAGCACAGAGCACAGAGCGTTTCAGCGCATGCATGAGGAAAACGGAGGGACCGAGTTGTTGCTCTGTATTCCTGTTTGCTTTGCTCCAGAATCTATGCAAACCAAAGCATGCACCCATTTTATGGAAAGTCCTGGCCCCGTTGCCTTACATCATGCACTCCCCCATTTCCCCGGGACCAGAATCTCAAGTAGGCAAACCCCATCTGATCTCCCCTTTGGAGCAAGAAGTGGGTCTGGGGGATTTTCCCTGGGCACGTGTGCCCCTGAGTGCCAGGCAGATATGAATCCTTAGGAGGAAGGATTTTACAAACAACGTGGAAATGTTGACTGAGAATTCACGCCATCCCTTGTGGGAAGCAGGTTGGCAGTTCCTTAAAAATTTAAACATAGATTTATTATGTAACCAAGCAATTCCACCCCTAGGTGTATACCCCAAGGAATTGAAAACAGGTGTCCAAAAAGATACAGGTGCACCTGTGTTCATAGCAGCACTATTCACGGTCACCAAGGTGAAAACAAACCCAGTGTCCATCAGGAGATGAGCAGAGACGCAAAATGTGGTATAGCCCAAAAATGGAATATTAGTCACCCATGAAAAGGAATGAAGCTCTGATGCATGTTGCAGTGAGGATGAACCTCAATGGCATTATGTTAAGTGGAAGAAGCCTGACAGGAAAGGCCACATATTATATGATTCCATTTCTATGAAATATCCAGCACAGCTGGATCCATAGAGACAGAAAGCAGATTAGTGGTTGCCAGGGGACGGAGGGAAGCGAGAATGGGGAGTGACCACTTCATGGGTACGAGGTTTCCTTTTGGGGCGATGAAAATATCCTGGAACTAGACAGAGATGATGGTTGTACAACACGATGAATGTACTGAATGCCACTGAATTGTACACTGTAAAATGGTTAATTTTATATTCTGGGGGTTTCACCTCAATTTTTTAAAAAGAATCCATTTGATCTGAGGAAAGCTGAGGCTCCTCTATATGTGAGCTTCTTCAGGTACATAGAGCTTTTTGACTTTCATCTGTCTTCTCATATCTTCCCTTTTTTTCCCCAGAGAAAGACTTGTCCCCCTTCATCTTTAAAATGGCACATGAGGGGCCGGCCTGTGGTGCAGCAGTTAAGTTTGCAAGTTCCACTTTGGCAGCTTGGGGTTCGCTGGTTCAGATCCCGGGTGTGGACCTACCCACTGCTTGGCAAGCCATGCTGTGGCAGGCGTTCCACATATACAGTAGAGGAAGATGGGCACGGATGTGAGCTCAGGGCCAGTCTTCCTCAGCAAAAAAGAGGAGGATTGGCAGCAGATGTTAGCACAGGGCTAATCTTCCTCAAAAAAAAAAGGCTCATGGACTCTGTCTTAGTCTGTTTAGGCTGCTATGACAGAACACAGTAGACTGAGTGGCTTAGACAACAAACATTTATTTCTCACAGTTCTGGAGGCTGGAAAGCCCAGGATGAAGGTGCCGGCAGATTTGGGTCCTAATGAGAGCTGTCTTCCTGATTTGCAGGCGGCCACCTTCTCATTGTGTCCTCCCATGGCCGAGAGAGAGGGAAAGCCCTGGTGTCTCTTCCTCTTCTTATAAGGACACAGATCCCATCATGGGAGATCCACCCTCATGACTTCATCTGAGCCTGGTTACCTCCTGAAGGCCCCACCTGCAAATGCCGTCACACTGGGGGTTAAAGCTGCAACACAGGAATTTGGGGGGGGGGGGGACACGAATTCAGTCCATTACAGATTCTTTGTCCAATTCTTTTCCACTTGGCATTCTCGATCATACCCTCAGTCTCTGCAGAACCATTTCTTAGCAGCATGCCATCCATACTGAGCCCCTGTCCTTACCAGAGTCAGTCTCCTGACATGGCCCAAGTCCTTAATGGCTTCCTCTGCTTGCTCAGTCTTCCTTCCTCCTTTTCACAGTTGCCTCCCATATGTCAAGTGAACATTTGAAAAGAAATCCACATGGACATTTGCACAATGGGCAAGCTACTTGGAAATCTACAAGGCAATCCCATACAGGGATTTTTATCATCTCCCGCCCACCTTTCCTTTCAACCAAGAACGTAACTTTTGTGCCACTTTATTTCAGATTGGGTGACTCAACATAAAACCAGAGACTCCATCCCTCAGCGGGACACTCTTGCTAAAAAGACATTTCATGAAGTGAACAGAGTATGTCTCATGAGCAACAATTCCCGGACCCCCACATTAGGAGAAGACTGGAAATGCCACAAAACAGAGGAGCCGCGCCAGCAGAGGGGGCAGAAATTGAAGCAAGTTGCTGTTGCCCGAGAGAGAGACGGGTCTCCAGCTGGAGCCTGTGAATATTGTGACATGCGGGACAATTCTAAACCTAGCTCAAAGCTTGTGCCTTCACAGGGAGATTCCACAAGACGATATATCCCACAATGTGGTTCGAGTATTTTGAAACAAAATTCTGTCTTAACCAGTAATCAAAAAATTTATAAAAACGATGAATACGATAGAGTCTGGAGGCAGAGCATTCCATTCATTCCATGTGTGAGGACTCCAAAATCAAACACATGGATTGGCAATCAGAGCAATGTGCTTCACATGCATCATAAAACTTACGTGGGGGTGGACATTCGTGAGTGGGATCCGTTTAGAAGAGTTTTTAGCCAAGAGTTTTCCCTTTGGGCACACAGAAGTCACATTAAAGAGAAAACTTATGAGTCTGACCAATGTGAAAGCACTTTCCAAAATGACTCGATCTGTGCTGCGCAGATGCGGTCTTATATGGCACAGGCAAATAATGAGAATAATCGATGTGGAACAACCTTTGCCCCCATTCCAAGCTCTGATCAGCACAGGAGAAGTGGGACTAGAGAGAAAAGCTATAGATGTCACAACTGCAGGAAAGCCTTCGTTTATCAGTCATTCCTTAGAAGACACATGGAAATTCACACCGGAGAGAAACCCTATGAATGTAAGAAATGTGGGAAAGCCTTCAGATATTCCTTGCACCTTAATAAGCATGTCAGAAAGCACATCATGAAGCAGTCCTTCGAATGTAAGGAATGTGGGAAAGCCTTCAGTAAATCCTCAAATCTTACTGAGCATATAAGGATTCACACTGGGGAGAAACCCTATAAATGTGAGGAGTGTGGAAGAGCCTTCGCTCATTCTTCAGGATTTAAAATCCATCTGAAGACTCACAGTTGAGAGAAGCCCGGCGAATGAAAGGAATGTGGGAAAAGCTTCACTAATTTTCTCAAAATACTGAGTGCAGAAGGAGGATATATGGGGAGGGAGCTCAATGAGGTAAGGTCCATGGGAAAGTCTTTCCTGAATTCTCATATTCTTTTCTAATAAAATCCTGTAAGACGGTGAACTGCCCCTCTGTGTGCCCTGAAAACTCTGCCATGTGAATTTTGTACGTAGTAGCTTCAGTGCAATTCACTTACATACATGTCGTCCCACCAACTTGAAGCCCTGTTTGAGCCACATTTAATTTAGATTTGGTGTGCTCTGCGATACCATTTTTGTCCGTTTGCTGTTATCAGTCGTGATTCAACCGTGTTGTGGTCAGAGTCAGTGGTCTTCATGTTGCTGATGTGGGCTACTTATTCTGACTTTCATTTTGGGCTCATGGCTGATTCTGTCAACTGCCCGGCCATATCCATTCTTCTCCTCTTTACTAAAGGTACCTAGGTTTGTTTTCCCAGAGTTAATGCTGTTTAATGTTTTGTGGGGTCTTTGTGAGGAAGATTAGCCCTGAGCTAACTGCTGCCAATCCTCCTCTTTTTGCTGAGGAAGACTGGCCCTGAGCTAACATCCATGCCCATCTTCCTCTACTTTATATGTGGGACGCCTGCCACAGCATGGCTTGCCAAATGGTGGCATGTCCGCACCCAGGATCCAAACCGGTGAACCCTTGGCCACCAAAGCAGAATGTTTGCACTTAACCACTGTGCCACCAGGCTGGCCACAATGCTGTTTGATGTTTTTGAACACATTTCCCAGTTTTTCTCATAACCGATGGTGGGCAGAGCTTATACCCCTGGCCAACGAGGACGGCAGAATTCACTGGTTTGGATTCCTAGTGAGCTGTTGGAGATCGGGGGATGGTTTGTCACTCTTTTTCTCTTAACCGAGTTCCCCTTGCTCTCCTTCCTTGTTGCTCTCTGGAAACTGGATGAAATTCCCTGAATTAGCACAAGCAATTTTAGGATCATTGGAATGAAGGTCATGGTATCAATAACACAACCCTCAAAATACGAGATTTCTCACTCCCCAGTGGCATGTGTTTTGGTGTCCATGGCTGCAATAGACTGTATTTCTGGACTTATTACATGAAGCAAACCCATAGTTTGATTAGAAAGCATTTTAGGGGAGATGTTTATGACTCAGTGAAGTGCTAAATGCTAACCCTAGTATGTGGCCAGTTTTTTTATAACTGCCTCTTGTGTGTTTCAAAGTACTATTCATTTCTTTGATTTGGGGTGGGTTCAGCATTCAGTACATGTCTGAATGGTTAAGCTTCTTGAGTGTTTTTACAATCTTTCTCTTTCTCTCTTTTTTTTCTTTCCTTTGGTAAGGAAGATTGTCCCTGAGCTAACGTCTGTGCCAATCTTCCTCCATTTTGTATGTGGGACGCCACCACAGTGTGGCTTGATGAGTGGTGTGTAGGTCCACACCCAGGATCCGAACCCACAAACCCTGGGCCACTGAAGGGGAGCTCGTGAACTTAACCACTATGCCACTGGGCCAGCACCTTTACAATCTCTTGATTGTAAGATTTTTGACTCCTGTTCCATCATTTACTGAGCAAGTTCATAATATAACAGCCCACTCTGGAAGTGGATTATCAAAGTCTTAGAGCCTTGTTAATTCTTACTTAATGTGTTTGGAGACAGTGTTATTAGATGCATAGGAGTTTGGGCATTTTCTTTATTAACAGGTGAGTTTTCTTTCTAGTCTATGTTTTCACCATCTTTTCTACCAACAATGATTTTTTGGGGTTCATTCCTGTAATAAGGGTGAAAATTTCTGTGTCCCTCACCATGAGCAAGTCTTTGCAGGTATCACCTCATTTATGACCAGCACTCCACGGAGAAACACTTTGAACATCCCCTTTTTAAAAAAAAAAATTAACTTATTTTTTTTTTTGAGGAAGATCAGTCCTGAGCTAACATCTGCTGCCAATCCTTCTCTTTTTGCTGAGGGAGACTGGCCCTGAGCTAACATCCGTGCCCATCTTCCTCTACTTTATATGTGGGACACCTGCCACAGCATGGCTTGCCAAGTGGTGCCATGTCCACACCCGGGATCCGAACCGGCGAACCCCGGGCTGCCACAGTAGAATATGCAAACTTAACCACTGCACCACTGGGCCAGCCCATGAACATCTCCTTTTTATAAATGAGGAAGCTGAAACACAGCATGTAAGGAAACTTGCCATTGTAAAATGGCTTCTTCTGAGTTTCGAAGCAATGGGTGTTTTCATTGTCACCTTCAGAGTTCAGGACATGTATTAGTTTCCTGTTGCTGCTGTAACAAGTTTCCACATATGTAGCGGCTTTAAATAACACATGTTTGTTATCTTACATCTCTAGCGGTCAGAAGTCCAAAAGGGGTCCCCCCGGGCCAGAATCAAGGTGTCCACAGGCTGCATTCCTTTCTGGAAGCTCGAGGAGAAAAATCCATGTTCTTGCCTTTTCCAGCTTCTGGAGCCACCTGCGTTCCTTGGCTCATGGCCCCTTCCTCCATCTTCAAAACCAGCAACCATGGTTGAGTCCTCAGATCACATCCCTCTGATCCTAACTCTTCTGTACGAGTCCTTCCACTTCCATATATAAAGATGCTTGTGACTACGTTGGGCCCACCTGGGTAATCCAGGATCATCCACCTTCTCAAAATCAGCTGATTAGCACCCTTAAATCCATCTACAACCTTAATTCCCATTTGCCGTGCAAGGTAAGATATTCACAGGCTCTGGAGATCAGGGCGTGGATATCTTCAGGGGCCATTCTTCTGTCCACCACAGCACATAGGTGAAACACCAAGCTTATTAACTGACCAAAAGAAAACCTTCAATGCTAAATTTTTATGGCTTTCGACACTGTCTTATTATTAACCAGACGTAGTTTCCTGAGCATCTCCTGCAGGCCATGGACTGTGGACTCTGGGTCTAAATCGGGTCAGCACACTTTTTCTGTAAAGGGCCAAAGAGTGAATACTTTATTCTCTGTGGGCCACGAGGTCCCTGTCTGCGCTGCCCACTCTGCCATTAGAGCACAAGGCAGCCATACACGTACGAGCAAATGGATGTGGCTGCATCCCAATGAAATTTATTTATGGACACTGAAATTTGAATTTCACATAATTTTCACATATCATGAGATAATCTTGTTTTGATTTTTTCCAGCCATTTAAAAGTGTAAAACCGGGGCCGGCCCTGTGGCTGAGCGGTTAAGTTCACGTGCTCCACTCTGGCGGCCCGGGGTTTCGCTGGTTCAGATCCTCAGCGCGGACATGGCACCGCTCATCAAGCCATGCTGAGGTGGCGTCCCACATAGCACAACCAGAGGCACTCACAACTAGAATATACAACTGGGTACCGGGGCTTTGGGAAGAAAAAAGAAGAAAGGAGGAAGATTGGCAACAGATGTTAGCTCAGGGCCAGTCTTCCTCGCCAAAAATAAACAAACAAATGAATAAAATAAAAATGTAAAACCATTCTTAGCTTACGAGCCTCATTTGGCCTACAGGCTATCTTTTACTGACCTCTGGTCTAAAACAAAGAATAAACCAAGGCTTTACTTCATCATATCCACTTTGTTGTGGAGAAGACAGATAGATAAAGGCATGGCTCTGTCTATCCCTATTTTTTTCCTTTTCCTTTCAGTCTTTTAAAAATTGGGAAATATAATAGCACAACCAGAAGGACCTACAACTAGAATATACAACTATGCACTGGGGGTGGCCGGGGGGGGGCTTTGAGAATAAGAAGAAAAACAAAAGATTGGCAACAGATGTTAGCTCAGGTGCCAATCTTTAAAAAAAAAAATATTGAGAAATATGGATACCCAAAAGTGTATGAAAATGTCCACACACAGTTAAAAGTCAATAAGTGATCACCACGTACCCACCAGCCAGGCCCATAAACGGTTCATCATTAAGTGTCAAGCAATTCGTGTCATCAGTGCAGCCCCCCAGTTCCCAAGAGGGAGCCACTATCTCGCATTTCAGATTCTTCATTCCCTTGCTCTCTATGCTGACTGCCTATGCGTAAATCCCCGAATGCCATATTTCCTGTTTCTGCTGATCTTTATGCTACAAATTGAAGATTTCTTTGTGTCTTGCTTCTTTCAGAGAAAGAAAGAGTAACCCAGGGAGGCGGCAGGTAGCTTTCGCGCTTTCATTCTCGCTGTCCTGTGGGTCCGTTTAGTTAAATTCATTTAGGAGACCCTCATTATGTTACCTCCCTGTAGACACTGCAGACATTGCTGCTAACACCAATTTCGATCGGTTTCCTGCTGGATATCTGTACGTCACTCGTGAAGTGGAATGGCTGGGTTGTACGACTTGCAGATGTTCAATAGAAAAGTATTTGAGACAGAAGAGGATTGTATGATTCCATTTCTATGGAATTTCCGGAAGAACCAAATCTGGCGAGGCAGCAGGCAGATCGTTCGTTGCCGGGGGTTGGAGGTGGGGCCAGGAATTGACTGCAAACTGACGAGAGGGAAGTTTTTGGGATCGTGGAAATGATCTAAAACCGGGCTGTGGTGATGACTGCACGATTCTGTAAATTTATGAAAAATCATAGAATTGTACACTGACAATGAGAGCGCTTTACAGTCTGTAAATTATACCTTCCTGAACCTGTGGAGGAAGAAAAGGAGAGAAAAAGAGGGAAAGAGAGAAAAAGAAACGTCACAAGTCCTCTCGGGTGCCCACAGCTGTGTGACACCCAAAAGCTCCAGTAAGTTCAGCTTTTGGTGTTTTGGGAAGCGCTGGGGGCAAGACACTCACTCTGTGATGTCAGGATCTATCCAGCTTGACCCTGTCTCCCCAGCCCCACCGCCTGCCTTTCACAGAATCACTGCTTCATCCCAGAATCTGGGTGCCTGCGGGCCCTTCCCGTCAGCCCCGGACCATGCCAAGGGAGCCATGTCCACTCCTATCCCCAGGGAGGACCATGCAGAGGAAAAAGACCCCAGCTAGGAGTCAGAATCCCTCGACTCAACTCCCGAGGGGGCAAAAATAGGGCTTTGGGGATCCCCTGCCTCTCCACCCCCATTCCCATGGTCCTCAGTTCCTACAGCTGTAAAAGGAGAATTTTTAACAATTGGTTTAACAAACATACACCAAGCCCCTTTTAAGAGGTTTACAAATATTAACTCCTTTAATGCTCACAATGAACCTATGAAGTGGGGGACTATTATTCCCATTTTATAGCAGAGGAAACTGAGCACGGAGAAGCTAAGCAAGCTGCCCAAGGTCACACAGCAGGCTGGGGGCCAGGTGGGATTCCACGCCGGGTTGTCCTGCACCAGAGACTTGGCTCTTAGAGGCCTCCCTGTGCTAACCGGGTCCTGAATCTGAGTTCTCTTCTGTTCTCCCCTGCCGGGACGCGAGCTCTGGGGGCGGGGACCTCGTCGGGCACACAAAGGCATTTAATTAACATTGTGGAAGGAAGAAGGGATGGATGGTCTTAGGGTGGCCACACGCCTCCGTGACCGCCGAGCCCTCCTGCAGCGCGGCGCCCCGGGAGCTATACTCGTGGCCGGGGCTTCCAGTCCCGGGAATCGGGATCCTGCGGTCCAGGCGGGACAAGAAATAACCCACCTGCTTGGACCGTCAGAGTCGAGGATGGAGCAAAACCCACTGGCAGCGGGCCGCGCGCGCCACCTGGCGGCCGAGTCCTGCTAAGACCGCCGCCCGGAGACGCCCACGTTGCTTTGGGCGAAGCGGAGGCCGCGTCTCCAAGGGAGTCGCTATCCGGGGTGTTAACCGGGTTTGTCTGGAAATCAGTGCATGAAGCCGGGGCCGTGGACCAGCGGCTTCCGAAGGTTTCTGACCGTGATGCACGGTAAGAAATCATTTCACATCAGAATAGTCTCACCACCTACCACCCCGTCCCACAGAATGTTTATTCTACCCTATTCCTGTTTTTAAATGCTGGGCAGAGCTTCTTAAATTGATTTCCTGCCTCGATTGAGTCTCCACTGATAATCCAGGATAGTGACTTCCACTGTCCCAGATTATCCCACTTTTTTTTTTTTCAGCTGCCAAAGATTCTGATGGAGAAAGTGTTGGCACCTAGACCACTCCCCCAGTGATATTTCCCCACCACGGTCAGGCTGCCTCCACTCCCAGCTGTGATTTCAAGCTGAGGAACTGGGCTCAGAGAGTTGAAGACACTTGTCCAAGGCCACACAGCTTGGATGCGGCAGTGCCGGTTTCTGCCTCACTCTTGGAGGAAAGAAATCACTAAATGCCCCAAATTTCACTGCTATTGAGTATAATTTAATTCGATCCTTTCTCCATTTTTGCCAATAAGATCGAGCTGTGCTAGTCTGCTCTTTTCTTATATTATTTAATGTAAATGAATGGCATTCCAGAGGTCAGGCTTAAAAACGCAAGTTTTCATATGTAACAAGATGAATCTGAGATGGCAACGGAGTCTGTGTTGAGGGGACAACCAACGGCACCGTGAGCATCACCGTCATCAACACTGTCACCAGCACCATCACCAGCGCCATCATTATCGCCGTCACCACATCCTGTTCTCTGTCACCACCAGCATCACCATCACTATCTCGTCCATCAACACCACTGTCATCAAAGCCACCGCCTTCACCATCACCCTCACCATTCCCGTTATGGGCAGCATCACACCGACACCACCAAAACCACCGTATCACCGTTATCAACAAAGTCACCACCACCACCAACACCCTCACCACCACAAAAGTCACCTCCCCTCAAAGCAGGTGTCAGGGAGCCACTCTGTCTCCTAGCTACAGCCTTGGGCCAGCAGGCCTGCATCCTCCATCCCTCTCTCCACCCTGGGCTGACAGGAACGTGACTGACCTCAGGGGAAATGCTGCCTCGCTTGGAAGCCAAGTGGATTCTGGGTTTGATTCTCTGTAAGTGGCCCCAGACGTACTCTGGGCTTGTTACCACAGGGCTGACCATCTATAAATGGCAAGCCCAGCCCCCGGACCAAAGGATGGCAGAGGAGTGTCTGTTCAGTGTATCCGAGAGTCGGGGTTCACCTGAACCCCTCCTACTATCGTGGTTTGTGCGACCACTTTGGGGAGGGGGAGATCCGAGGGCCTGGGTCTGCTGTGCTCGCTTTCCTGTCTGTGGAGAGAAAGAGGAGGAAGTCACTCTGGACGCAGATAGGGCCAGTGGTCAAGACTCAGCTCCACACCAGCTCCCAAGGGAGGAAACAGGAATGGCAGCTTCCCTTGCAGAAGCCGCAGCCCAGGGGAGCCGCCATTTCCAGCTCCTTCCTGAAATACCAGTTTTTAAGTGTCTCATTCACTGTTCTGTCCCCAGAACCTGGTATAATGTATGATACATACTCAATAGATATTTGTCAAGTTAGTGGGAAAATGGGGCCGGCCCGGTGGTGCAGCGGTTAAGTGCGCATGTTCTGCTTCGGGGGCCCGGGGTTCGCCGGTTCGGATCCTGGCCGTGGAAATGGCACCGCTTGTCAAGCCATGCTGTGGTAGGTGTCCCATATATAAGGTAGAGGAAGATGGGCACGGATGTTAGCTCAGGGCCAGTCTTCCTCAGCAAAAAGAGGAGGACTGGCAGTAGTTAGCTCAGGGCTAATCTTCCTCGAAAAAATAAAAATTTTAAAAAGTATTTCCTCCCTGGATTAGGAAAGTGGATGATGGCTTATCTGTTTGGATGTGGTTGGATTAAATTTTGACCGGGCATTCGGCATGACTCAAGGACAGGAAAGAGTCACCCACAGTGGTCTCCCTCTCACTCCCACACACAGCTGGAAAGGGACAGAGTCTGCTTTATCTCTGAGACCCTATGGCAGGCATTAGGGCCATCCAAAAGTATATGCCTTCCCTCTCTCCTTCCAGATACACAGGAACATGGTACTTCCCCTCTCTCTTTGAAGTCAAGCCTGGTCAAACGACCTGCGTTGGCCAATAAATGCGAGTGGAAGTGATGGGAACTGTTTCCAGTAGAAGCTTGAAGAGTCATTGACACTTTGCCATCTTCTCTCATTCCCAGCACCAAAGAGACTGGCAACACTCCACACAGGGGCCGCTCCATCGGCCTGGGTCACAAGGATGACGTGGAGCAGAGACCTGAGCTGACCCGAAACAGACCAATGACATTGGCAGGTGGATTTAAACCTTCGTCGCGTGAGGCCGCTGAGATGCGGGGGTGGTTTGTTTCTGCCGCATAACCCAGCCCATCCCGCGGATACAGTTCCCAGTTCCCAGTAGAGCCTGAGATGTGGAGGTTTCAGGAATGAAGGAATGAATGGCAGGGAATGGGGGCAGGGGCATAAATTTTCCCCAGGGCTGGAGGTGGAGGAAACGGCCATGTCTCCAGCTCACGCTCTCACATATACACTTGTAACCAGGCTGGGGTAAAAGTCAGCTCTGACCTTTATTTCCTGTGGTCACAGCTCCTGCTGACCCTGACATCTTTGCCCCGATTCTTCTCCCACTGCTCAGTGCTGGGGGCTCTTGGGGAGGACAAAGAATGAGGGGCTACAGAGACAGGGACATGAGATGCCAGGAGAGCCCGGGAGATGGAGAGGAGGAGAGGGAATTAGAAATGGAGAAGCAGAAACAGGGTGGAGTGGGGGCGGAGAAGCAGAGAGGTCAGGAGACGGGGAGATAGACAAGGTGACAAGACAGACACGCGGAATGGGAAACTAAGAGAACAGGCCTTTGGGGGGCAGAAAGGGAAAGGAGGGTGAGCAACAGAAAGGGACCAGGGGACAGAGATGAGGAGATGAGGAAGAGCAGATGGAGAGAGAGAAGGGGATACGTTGAAGGGGAGGTGGAGACAGACGTCGGGGCAAAGAGACAGGCCCGGAACTGGGAGAGAAGGATGGCGAGTCAAAGGGGAAATCAGGAGGCGGAGACACAGACAAGGAAGGCCCTGCAAGGAGCCAGGGGCAGGGTGGCAGCCAGGTGCCCCTAGTCGTCGTTCCGGGAGTCTTTGCTGGTGGTAGAGTCCAGGCCGGTGCTGGAGGCCGCGCCACTGCTCGAGACTTGGCCTCTGCTGGACTCTGGGCCTCCACTCGATTCTGACCCAGGGACTCTGTGCTCCACGCCTCCAAAGCTTTCCTGGCCTTTGCTGGATCCCACGTAGCCAGTGGACCCCAGGTAGCTACTCGAGCTGAGGGGTTCGAAGGTCACTCGGCCTGCCGTCGAGCTCTGGCCAGACATCAGTCCCTCATTGGTGCTGGGGGGGCCAAAGGTCACGTGGTCTGCGCTGGAGCTGGGGTC
The DNA here is from genome assembly GCF_021613505.1 of Equus quagga. Classification (NCBI taxonomy): domain Eukaryota; kingdom Metazoa; phylum Chordata; class Mammalia; order Perissodactyla; family Equidae; genus Equus; species Equus quagga. The sequence continues at coordinate 90,107,971 of NC_060279.1, read as the reverse complement.
ACCAAAGGTGACGTGGCCGACATTGGAGCTGGTGGCACGGCCGCCGCTGGACACCAGGATGCCATTCGTCTTGTGGCTCAAGATGGAGCCGGGGACATTACTGGGGCTCCTGGTGGTCGCCAGCGGTGAGGCCGAGCTGGCCCTCCGCGTCCTGGGCAGGCTCGTGCTCCGGGCGCTGTCCGCCTTCCTTATAACCTCGGTCAGCTCCTTCAGGTTCTGCTCCCGCACCTCCAGCTGCCGGGGAAGTGTGTCAGGGTCCCAAAGCGGGGCTGAGGTCCTACCGCCACCCCGGCAAGCTCCCCGTCTCACCGACTTCACCACTTGGCTCAGCAGCTCCTCCTTGCTCATGGGATAGTCATCTTTGGCCTCAAAACCAGGGGGGTCCTCCCTCAAGTGGAGAGAAGACAGGAAGGGACTACACTCTCGACCCACAAAAGGCCAATGGCTCCTCATCACAGAGAGGGAGTACCCTCTTGAGCCACACCCACCCTCGGGTCCCAAAGAGCCCCTCAGAACCCTCCATCCCATTTGTCCCCTCTGTCCCCACAGAAGCTCCCTCCCCTCCTCCTCCCTCTTGCCCAATGCCTCACAGGTTCTCAGGGAGCTGAGGTGTGACCACCTTCTTCACAAGATCCTCGGGGCTCTGGCCCAGGACCAGGAGGGCGGCGCTGGCCAGGCTGGAGGTGTAGGTCTTGGGGGTGGGTAAGCCAGTGGTCAGCTCAAGCCCATGTCCCAGGCCACAGCCTCCAAGGCTCTAGCCCCCCCCCCCCCCCCGTCACCCTCCACACCCCCTCTGTCCTCACCTGGCTGTCTAGGAAGGCCTGCACTGTCAGGAGTTCCACCAGCCGCTTCTCGATGAGGCCCAGGAAGAGCCCGATGTCCCGATCTCGCATGAAGGTCTTGACCCCCAGGAGGTCCTTGATCACGGTGCTGTCACACTGGGCCTTGGTGAAGAGCTGCTGGATGTCTGGGATCGGAGGTCACAGGCCGTCATGGAGCCGCTGCCCACTGGGTGCCAGCCCTCTCCCCGCCTCGAGTCCCCTCCCGCCCCGTTCTCTGGAGGCGGCAAGCAAGGCTCAAAGATGGAAGCGGGGGCTGGCCCCGTGGCCGAGTGGTTAAGTTCGCGCGCTCCGCTGCAGGTGGCCCAGTGTTTCGTTGGTTCGAATCCTGGGCGCGGACATGGCACTGCTCACCAAACCACGCTGAGGCGGCGTCCCACATGCCACAACTAGAAGGACCCACAACGAAGAATATACAACTATGTACCAGGGGGCTTTGGGGAGAAAAAGGAAAAAAATAAAAATAAAATCTTAAAAAAAAAAAAAGATGCAAGGGGACCTGCTCGAGCTCAGGCACCCAGGCAGCAGGAGGGCGTCGTGGTGTCCCTGGCCACGGGGCTCGGAACCACAGAAGGCAAGAAATGACGGGGGTCAAAGGAAAACCTGACACGGGAGCTCCAAACGGAAAGACTCCACACAGCTCCGGGACACCCACCTTCCATCCAACCCAGCGATTCCTCAGCCCGGGATCTCTCCCCAAGAAACACTCACGCGCACGCGTGCTCCACGGGAGAGGTCGGAGGAGACCCGGGGCAGCACCCAGCCTGCTTTGTTCCTTTAGTACTGGACCCCAGTTGCACATGAATAGATTAATCACTGTCGTTGGTTGACCTGTTGGTCACTGTCGTGACCCACTCTCACAACTGACCTGTGCATGGCCCGCTTGTCTTGAGTTAGTTAACTGGTTATTTTTAATGAAACCCATGACGTTAACAAAAATCTGCATCCAGCCATACAGCACCCCCACCTCCTGTGCCCGTGCCACCTCCACCTGAGCTCCAGGGTCATAGGCAGCTTCCTCCTGGGGTTCCTCCTTGAACAGCCCCAGACCACTCACACTGCGCTCAAGGCCATTCCCCAAACCCACTCATCCCAGCTTCCCCATCTCAGGAAGGGGCCTCGCTCTCACCAGGCCGACCTCAGTGCCCCTCACCCCTCACCCCCATAGCCCATCAGTCTGATACCTCTGTGCCCCGTACCCCACCTCCATCCTCGTCCCCCTAACCTCCCTATGCACTACCTTCTCCTGCTCACAACCTCCATGGCTCCCCAGCACCTCCAGGAAAAAGCCCCAGTGCCCCAGCCCGGGTCTGACTGTCTTCAACTCCCACCCACGCCCTTGCATTCCCCGCTTTGCACAGAGAACCTGCACCCCCTGAACGCAGCTCCAGGCCTTGGCCCCACCTGCTGGGAGCAACCCCCCTCCCCAGTTTTTCAGTTAAATGTTCATCCTTCGAAGTCAACCCGAAGTATCACACTTCCAGGAAGCCTTCCCCGGCCCCCAGCAGAGCCTGCTCCGCGGGTGTGCAACCGGCACAGAGGCACAGGGCCCTGTGCTCTGACGGGCCCCGCATTTGGTCTGATGCTCTGCTGTTGCTACCTTGAAACTCTTGGTAATTTTTTAACAAGGCTTCCCGCATTTTCTTTCTGCACGGGGCCCCTGTACAGACTCTGGTCCTGTACTCCGTGCTGAGTTGGGGCCCCTCTTGCTCCTGCAGAGCACTGGGTGTCCTCCATGCTCGCCCCGGGTTACAAGCACCCAGCACCCACGTCAGTCTCCCCATGGGGTCCTCATCGCCTAGCACAGGACTTGGCACAGTGGTCACAGTGACAGAGCCAAGGAGGATCCACCAGTCATTCAGCTCCTACTCTGCACCAGAGGTGGCTCTCCTGCTTGTTCCCCACCACCGCCGACACTTTTCTGTCTCTCTCCACCTTTAGCCTTCCATCCATCACGCCATCTAATTCTCATAACAACCCTCCAGAGGAGGCACTGCCATCGCGTTTCCAGAGGGGCTCAGACAGAGGGAACCACACACCAAGGTTCACCAGTGGTGGAGCTGGGATTCAAACCCAGGCCAGCCTGACTCGTGAGCACTCCACACTGGAAGGATGGAAGGATGGATGCAGGATGGATGGATGGATACTGGACCAGTGATGGATATGGAGCAGTTGGATTGATGGAGGATGAATAGATAAACACTGGGTGGATGGAAGGACAGACCGACAGTTGGATTGATGGATGAGTGAATACAGGATGGATGGATAGATGGATGGATGAATGGATGGACGGTTGGACTGATGGATGGGTGAATGGATAAATATGATGGATAGATGAATACTGGATGGATGGATGGACATGGGATGGTTGGATTGATGGATGGGTGAATAGATAAATATGATGGATGGATGAATACTGGATGGATGCATGGATATGGGGTGGATGCAGGATGGATGGATGGATACTGGACCAGTGATGGATATTGAGCAGTTGGATTGATGGAGGATGAATAGATAAATACTGGATGGATACAGGGATGGATGGAAGGACAGACAGACAGTTGGGTTGATGGATAAGTGAATACAGGATGGATGGAGGGAGGGAGGGAGGGATGGATGGGTGGACGGTTGGATTAATGGGTGGGCGAATACGGTATGGATAGATAGACAGGGATGGTTGGATTGATGAATGGGTGAACACTGGATGGATGGATGGATGGACAGTTGGATTGATGGATGGGTGAATACGGGATGGATGGATGGATATGAGACTGTTGGGATTGACAGATGGGTGAATGGATAAATACGATGGATGAACGGATGGATATGGGATGGACCAACAAGCAAGTGCACTTTACAAAGTCATCCCACGGAATGCCTTCAAGTGGCCAGCCCCGGGCTGGGCCCTCCGCGTGCTCATTGCCTCCTCCCAGATGAGGAGGTGGGGCGGGGACTCACCGGCCTTGAGTTTCTCCAGCTGGCCCCGAAAGACCTGGAAGCGGGCCTCCAGGCTCTCGGCCTCTGCGTGCACCTCGTCCACGCGCTGCTGCAGCTCGGCCCGCTGCTGCTCTTGCAGCGAGCGCCGGTTCGCCTCGCTGGCGCGCGTGCTCGCCATGGCCTCCTGCATCTGCGGGACGCGGCGGAACTCTGAGCCCAGCTCCGGGATAGGGGGGCCGAGGCAGGGAGAGGAGGAGACCGGTGCAGAGGCGCGGAGCGAGGGCGGGGCTGGGGAGCGGGCGGGTCTCGCTCACCCCCTTGATCTCGTCCTGCAGGTGCTCCAGCTCCGAGTTTTGCTCGTTGATGAAGTTGAACTCCGCGAAGTTGCGCTCCTCCACTGGGGGAGAGTCGGGAAAAGCGGGTCCAGAGAGGAAAGCAGAGACAGAGAGACGCACAGAAGGACAGAGAAAAGAGATGTTGAGAAAGACGACGCAGAGACAAGGAGAGACAGAGACGAAGAGAAAGGAGACACAGAGAAATATAGAGCAAGTCAGAGAGAGAGAAAGACATCGCGACAGAGAGAAAGCCACAAAGAGACCCAGAAATACGGAGAGAGAAACAGAAAGATTGAGAAGAGAGGGAAAGAAAACAGTAGAGATGGGCGAAGAGAGAACCGAGGACGCCGGGAGCCAGACGGCCACAGGCGCGCGGAGAGAGAAACACCGAGATGGAGGGTAAGTTTGGAGAGACCCGCAGGCCAGGAATGGGGGGAAGGAGGGAGGAACAGGGGAGCGGAGACGCCGGAGGCGGGGAGACGGACACGCCCAGCGAAATCCGACGGAAACACAAAGACGGAGACGCACACCCTGGGAGAGGTTGGAGGGCTGCAAGGAGGAGGGAGACAGACCCAGCAGGAGAGGACGGAAGGCCCGGGTAGAGAGTTTGGGGAGCGGGCACGGAGAAGGCGGGGATGGGGACAAAGGAGGGGACAGAGGGGCAGAGGCAGGCCCGACGGTCAGGGCGAGTAGGACGGAGCCGGAGTCCTGGTTCCTCCGGCGCCCGCGCGGGCGTCCCGGGGCGCACCTGATTCGGGGGCCGGGCCGCGCGCCCGGGGTCCCCCATCCCCCCCGCCGCCCCGCCAGGTGCTCACTCTCCAGGTACTTCTCCACCAGCAGGTCCGGGTCGCTCTCGCCGGTCAGCTGGGACAGTCTATTCAGGGCGTCCTCGTAGCGCAGCACCAGCTTCTCCTGGGAGGTCTTGCGGAAGCCGTCGGCCACCTCCTGGGCTGGGGGCAGAGAGGGCAGTGAGGCGGCGTGCAGGGCGGCCACCAGCGCCGAGGGGCCTGCGTGGGGTGGGCGCGCCCGGTTCAGCCGCGCAGACCCCGTCCCGCCCCCTGCAGGCCGGTGCCGTGCAGCGCGGGGAGACCCCGCCCCGAGCGAGCCGCGGGGCGCCTGGTGGCGCGCGGGCCTCACCCCGCTTGTCGCGCTTCGCCACGATGACGGGGTCCGGCTGCCGGTCGTTGTTCTTGAGCTTGAGGAAGCGGTGCAGCTGCTCCAGGTGCGCTATCTGCCGCTGCAGGGTCTGCACCTCCGTGTCGTTCTGGGCCCCCTCCTTCTCCGCGCGCTCCCGCAGCATGCCCATCTTGGCCTTCGCCTCCTCCCTGGGGGAGGTCAGCGGGGCAGGGAGATCCGAGGTTGGGTTGGGGTCGCCGAGGGTCACAGGGATGGGTGGGGTCAGACCTCCCCCCGGGAGCTGGGAAATCGGTGGAGGAGGTAGAGAAAGGGGCATCGTATGAAAAAAGAAAATGTAGGTTCTGACGGTCTGTTTCTTGAGTTCGGAACCCCTGCCCCCGCCACTGCCTTAAGAAAACGTGGGTGCTGTTCTGAGCGATCCAGGGCACCCCGCGGGCCCTACCTGACGGCGTAGGCCGACGTGGAGGAGACCATGAGTGCGTCGACCGTGTGCCGGAGATGCTGGATCTCCTGCCCAGAGAACAACACAGAGGCCACTCCTACAGCCTCAACTGTAGGCCGTTCCTCCAGGCCCCGCGTCCCCAGGGAGAAGACGAGCTCCTGTGCCTTCCAGGTGGACCTGCCCACTGAGCGGCCGCCAGCCCCGGAAAGGGATCCTAAAGACGGATGAAGCTAAGGCGAAGCCAAACTGAGGAGTTCGAAGCGGGGACACGCCCAGCCCAGGAAACTCCTGAGAGCGCCCACTGACTCTCTGGTCGGGTCCAGACATTTGCGTGAATTTCATTTGTGCCCACAATGAGATGCTTTCTAGTTCCATGGAAATGTCTGTGCAGTGTTATGGGTCTTCAAGAGAAAGAAGGGGGGAAATAACAGATTTTTACATATATAATGTGTATATATGTGTTAATGTATATACACACATGCATATACATATATAATGTGTATATATTAATGTAATACCCATATACATATGCATGTGTATAAACGTGCATGCGCTCACGCACACACACATACACTTTGGCAAAAAGAAACCCAGGATGGATAACCATAAGCTACAGAGGCTGGATGGGAATGAAGTGGAAGAGACCGGGAGGAAATGATGTTTCTCCTGGACACGCTTTCGGAAAAGTTTTGATTGGGGAATCCTGTTAATGGTTTGCATATTCATAAAGAAAATTAAATCAATGAGGCTAGGGGAGAACTAAACCGAATGCAAACAGAAGCAGGAGCCTGATCATCCCTCAAAGAACAGAAACACAGGGAGGACAAAAAATGGAAACTAATGCAAGTGACTTCTGAATCCAACGATTTGAAGATCGATAGACGGACCCCCATGCCTCAGACGGCACAACAAACCACAAACAAGTCGTGAACTGTGCTTCTTGGGTTCGGGCATGGTGGGACCGCTGTAGCAATCCTGAAACTCTGTGTGTTTTGTAGGACTGAGCAAATGAGCAAGCATACTGATGCTGCTGGGAGCCAGGGTTCCCGCTGCGGGGGAAGAGAGAAGAAAGATGAAATGGGGAGTGTTCAGGAATAGCCCAGTGATGCCGGATTGGAATGAGCAGTATCAACATGGACTCATGATTTTGGAATATACATGTGTGTTTCCTAGCTCTCTCTAGAGAGGGGGCCTCAAAGCAATGACTCCCCAGTAGCAATGAGGACTCTTAGCGCCTGTCTCTTGGTTTCTCAGCACCCACCCCCCAGTAGAAAGAACCGGGACTCTGTGGAGAAGTGGCTGACTTGAGAGTTGAGACAGAATGAGTACAAGATGATCTGGACCATGTTCCTGGACCAGAAAGTAAGGAAGTGCTCAAAAAAACGACGGGCGTGTCAAGAGGACACAGAAGTCAGCTTGAAGGGGCTCCCATGAGCCAAATCTGGGACAATTTGAACATCGTAAGGAATAATGACCAGTATGGACTATAACCCATAGAATAAAGTAAGAATACACAATTGTTTACTGATAACATATAAATATTCAGGGGAGAATGAGAAGCTCTTTCTTATGTAAAATGCCGTCTTATAAATGTAGAAGAAATGATAGAAAAAGCACCTTTGGCAGCCATTGCAGTAATAACGATTCAGGTAAGACTCATTAATTATTCAGGCTAAAACAACTGAGAGAAAGTGTGTCAGGGAACAGAATATTTACACAGTCCAAAAGGATCTCCCCAGACTACTTATTCATTACAAAGAGGAAAACTCTGTGTCGGCTAACCCAGTGACCCTAGTCAACGTCACTAGTTATCGGACCAACTGACATCCCATCCCCCCTGATATAATGTACCTCCTGATACAACCTCTGTGATATTCTGCCAACAATGCACAACCTGAATGTGATCATGAGGAAAGATCAGATGAACCCATATTGACGGACCCCGTACAACACAACTGGCCTGGTCACTTCCACAGTGTCAAAGTTCAGGGGCTAGCCCTGTGGCCAAGTGGTTAAGTTCACACACTCCACTTTGGTGGCCTGGGGTTCTAGGGTTCAGATCCCAGGCACGGACCTGCACACTGCTCATCAAGCCATGCTGTGGAGGTGTCCTACATACAAAATAGAGCTAACATCAGGGCCAATCTTCCTCACCAAAAAAAAAAAGTCAAAGTCATGAAGACAAAGAGGGGCTGAGGGACTATTCCAGATGAACGGAACCAGAACAACCAAATGCACTGTGGGCTCCCCACCTGGAGCAGGAAAATCAAATTAGCTATAAAGGACGTCATTGGGACAATCAGCAAACTTTAAATGTGAACTGTTTAGAATTGGAACAACGTGAAAGTTCCTGACTTGGATAACTCTAAGAAAATGGTCTTGTTCTTCAGAAATACATACTGAAGTTCTTAGGCAATTATGTCTGCAGTGTACTCTCAAATGGTTCAGCAATTGTAATAATAAATTATTTTCAGTAAAAATAATAATTACACAAACACACACACACAGAGGAAATGTGGCAAATTATCAATCTTGGTGAAGGATATATAGTTCTTTGTGCCATTCTTGCACCTTTTCTGCAAATTTGAAATTATTTTAAAGTAGAAGTTAAAAAAGAAAGAGGGGGGAAGGGAGGAGGGAGAGGAAGGCAGAGGGAGAAAGGGAGGGTTTTTGAAAGGACTTCAAAGGTTACTGAGAAACCCCTAGAATGTAAATGGTCTTCCTTGCTCATTGGTTGCCCTCGGTGGTAATATTCAAAATGACATCTTTGGGGCCGGCCCGGTGGCACAGTGGTTAAGTGCGCACGTTCCGCTTCGGCGTCCCAGGGTTCGCCAGTTCGGATCCCGGGTGTGGACATGGCACTGCTTGGCACGCCATGCTGTGGTAGGCATCCCACATATAAAGTAGAGGAAGATGGTCAGGGATGTTAGCTCAGGGCCAGTCTTCCTCAGCAAAAAGAGGAGGATTGGTGGCAGATGTTAGCTCAGGGCTAATCTTCCTCAAAAGAAAATAAAATGACTTCTCTGCTTTCTGCAGATCTAAATGAGGCTGCTTTCTTAGTTAGGGGCATCCTGGAACATTTTCCAGGTCTGCCTTCCCTCTGGACTAAAGTAAACCTATGGCTCAGGTCAGTTCCATACTCGAAGCCTGAGGGTTGGAGAAGGCGGGCTGAGCAGCTGTGGGGAGAAACTCGGTGGGAATCCCTCTGTCCTCCACCCCAGCTGGGCCAAGGGGTCCCGAGTTTCAGGGCCACCGACCTTCTGCAGCTTGCGGTCCACATTCAGATAGCGGTTCCTCTCGATCCGCAGGAGATCCAGCTCCTCTCGCAGGGCGGCGTTGCGCACCAGCTGGGTGTCAAAGCGACAGGTGACCTGGAAGGTGGGAAGAGGATGCCAAGAGTCTGTCTGAGGCCTGGCCTGCCCCCCTCCTCCACACTCAGCCAAGGGGGGATGCTACTTGTCAGAGATGGAGCCCGTTCCCTCTTGGGGGACCCCGAGAGCATCGCCCGGTCCCCCGTCAAGGGCCCATGCAACGGCCTCCTTTCCCTGGAGACCCTCCACCCCTCCAGCATCCTGTCTCCTGACTCAGGGAGCCCATTGCTTCAGGCCTGCCCACATCCAGGAATCTGGTCCCCCATTTCCAGAACTTAACCCCACGCTCAGTTCTTCTCCCAAGCCCCAGAGTTCAGGCCTGGAGAGAGCCAAGAGGCTGCCCCTCACCCTGTCCAACTGGTTTTCTAGGATCTTGATCCGTCGCCGGACCTTGACCTTCTGATCCAGGATGACTCCTGGGGCTCTGCTATCCTTACCAAGAGCATAGATCCGGGTCTCCCACTCCTGGATCTGGAGGAAAGAGAATGGTACCAGCTTGTTCGCTGAATGTGGGAGAGGTTGAGCAATGGAGGGAGGACATGAGTGGGAGAGTGAATGAGTTGAGTGTGGCTGACACCTGCTGTCAGGTGCGTTCTTGTGGCCTCCCATCTTCTCTACCCTTCGTCTGCTGACAGTACCCAACCCTCCATGTGGTTCTGGCTTCCAGCCACAATAAGCCCCCCTGACAGGCACAGGACCCAGGTCTGGACAGTCCCCCTAGAGAGGTACACGGAACCCAAGCTCAGCCAGCCTGAATCCTTTCCTGATATTTGGGGGGAAATGTATGAACTGGATGGATGGGACCCCAGGACTTTGCTGTCATAGTCCCCACCACACGGAGGATCCTGGGAGAACGAGGCCAACAGACAAAGTGGAGACAAGAGACTGAGAGACGAAAAGGATGAGCCCTGATGCCATGAGAGTTCCTGGGTCTGACCACGCCTGAAACCAGCTTCCAGCCTGTCCTTCCCATTTCTGGATTCATCTTTACTCATTTGGGGTGTGCTCTCTCCCCAACTAAACTGGAAGTTCCCTGAGAGCAGACTCATGTCTTTTTTCGTGCCTGACACAGAGTAGGTGCTCAACAAAATGTGCAGACTAAATTAATAAATGAACGGCTTAATACCACCTTTCCCAATTTGTGTGCTGTTATGGGTTGAATTGTGTCCCCTGAAAATTCATATGTTGAAGTCATAACCCCCAGAATGACCTCAGAATGTAACCTTATCGGGAGACAGGATTTTACAGAGGTGATCAAGTTAAAACGAGGTCATTCGGTTGGGCCCTAATTCAGTATGACTGGTGTCTTTATTAAAAGGGGAAATTTCAGGGGCTGGCCTAGTGGCATGGTGGTTGGGTTGGCGCCCTCTGCATCCGCAGCCTGGGTTTCACGGATTCGGATCCCGGGCACAGACCTACACACCGCTCATCAAGCCAGGCTGTGGCGGCATCCCACATACAAAATAGAGGAAGATTGGCACAGATGCTAGCTCAAGGCCAATCTTCCTCACCAAAAAAAAAAAAAAGAAAGAAAAAGGAAGGGAGGAGAAATTTGCACAGAGACATGCACACAGGGGGCACACCATGTGAAAATGAAGGCAGAGATTGGGGTGATGCATCTGCAAGCCAAGGAACGCCAAAGATTGTCAGCAAACCACCAGAAGCTGGGCGAGAGGCAGGGAACAGATACCCCTCACAGCCTCAGAAGGAGCCGACCTGGCTGACACCCTAATTTTGGACTTCTGGCCTCCAGGACTGCGAGATAATCAATCTCTGTCATATAAGCCACCCAGTTTGTTAGACAAGCCCTAGGAAACTGATACATGCACCAGGCACCCGAGAGCATTGCAGCCAACTCAGAGGGGGCACCACGGGGATGTTTCAAATTTTGAGGGGGACACACTGACTTTGGTCAGACATCATGTGAACTTCGAGTTCAAGGCAGTTCACGGGTTCACCGCGACACGGTGCTATATTCCTTTCCATGATGTCACATCTTTGTGAAACCAACTCTTTAGCAGTTGCTGTGATAAGCATCAAATACCCAAAAATGTTACCATTGGGGGAAATGGGGCGAAGTGTACAAGGAATCTGTCTGTATTATTTCTTCCAGCTGCATGTGAATCTACAATTATCCCAGTAAAATTTTCAGTTTAAAAAAAAGGGGGCCAGTCCCGTGGTGGAGTGGTTAAGTTTGCATGCTCTGCTTCGGTGGCCCGGGGTTCGAGGGTTCGGATCCTGGGCCCTGACTTGGCACCACTCATCAAGCCACGCTGTGGCGGCATCCCACATAAAATGGAGGAAGATGGGCACAGATGTTAGCTCAGTGGCAGTCTTCCTCAAGCAGAAAGAGGGGGGTTGGCAACAGATGTTAGGTCAGGGCCAATCTTCCTCACACACACACAGAAAAAAAGCAAATTTCACTGCACTAAAATCAGCACGGAATAAAAGTGGCGAGTTCAATTTGACTCCAAGATTGAAAAGTTGTGCAGGGACCAACAGGCACAAACATCCCATGGGTAAGTCATTGTGGGGGTTTCTTTAAGAATGAAATAGAAATTTTTTTTTGCAATTTGTGTATATTATTTTTTCAAATGGTTTCCAGGTTGTTGGGGCTCAAACGCTTATTGGGTTGCTTGGTCCAAACCATTTAATAAATAAACTGTTGGGCTTTGCAATACTGGAGGCCCCTCGGACAGCGCTGGAGAGCTGATTTTTCCATTTTCAGGAATTATGTGAGTTAAATTGTCAGTAGCTTGAAATCGACCATTGTATTAGTTTTCTATTTCTGTGGAACTAATAGCCACAAACTTAGTGGCTTATAACAAAATCCATTTACTATCTCGAGTCTGGCACAGCTGGATCCGCTGCCCAGGGTCTCACAAAGCTGCAATTAAGCTGTCAGGCAGGGCTGCAGTCTCGTCTGAGACTCCTCATGGGGTTGTTGGCAGAATTCAGTCCCTTGCAGCTGTGGGACTGAGGCCCTCAGCTCCGAGGGACCCCTGGAAGTTCCCTGCCATGGGGCCCCCTCCACAGCATGGCATCTTGCTCCTTCAAGGCCAGCAGGAGAGCATGGCTCTTCACTCTACTAAGGTGCAGCCTTATATCACGTAACCTAATCAAGGGAGTGATGCCCCATCGCTGGTGCCGTGTTCTGTTGGCTAGAGATACGCACAGGTTCCCCCCGCACTGAAGTGGGGGGGTTATACAAGGATGTGACTTGTTGGGGGTCGCCTTAGGGTATGTTCACCAGAGCCAAGATGACAGTATTTATGTTATGAAAATCAGCGAATGCTACAAATCAGGGCACTCCCCTCCCCCTTCCTCACTGCTGATTTCCCAGCACACCTCTGACTGTTACAGGCTTCTTTAGGGGGCTAAAAAATTACGAAGAAATTAAGGGTTCCAGAAACAAAGAAAGTTTAGGACCCACTTGTTCAAGAAATTCTTCCCAAATGCAAACTAGTGCAGCCACTATGGAAAACAGTATGGAGATTCCTCAAAAGACTAAAAATAGAACTACCATATGATCCAGCTATTCCACTACTGGGTATCTACCCAAACAACTTGAAATCAACAATCCAAAGTAACATATGTCCCCCTATGTTCATTGCAGCATTATTCACAATAGCCAAGACATGGAAGCAACCCAAGTGCCCATTGACCAATGATTGGATAAAGAAGATGTGGTATATATATATACAATGGAATACTACTCAGCCATAAAAAAGACAAAATCATCCCATGTGCAACAACATGGATGGACCTAGAGGGAATTATGCTAAGTGAAATAAGCCAGACTGAGAAAGACAAACACCATATGATCTCACTCATATGCGGAATATAAACAAACACATGGACAAAGAAAACAGGTCCGTGGTTACCAGAGGAAGGGGGGTGGAGGGTGAGCACAGGGGGTGAAGGGGAGCACTTATGTGGTGACAGACAAGAAATAATGTACAACTGAAATTTCTCAATGATGTGAACTATTATGAACTCAAAAAAAATTCTAATAAAATTTTAAAAATAAAGTAAAACAAACAAACAAATAAATAAATAAAAAGGAATTCTCCCCAAGATCAGAAAACACTCTCCTCCAATTTTTAAAAGCATTCAAACTTTGCTTTTCACGTTTAGGTCTGTAATCCAACTAGAACTGTGTTTTCACCTGGTGTGAGGTAGGAAATTTGGGGGTCAGCTTTGTGGAGGTACAAATGACAGACAATAAAACTGCACTTATTTAAAGTATATAGTTTGCTGAGTTTCCCATCATCAACATAGGGAACATATCAATCACCCCAAAAGTGTCCTCGTGCCTCTTTGTCACTCTTCCCATTTCCTTCCTACAACCCCTCCCCCAGGCAGTCACCAGTGTGTTTTCTGTCACTATAGATTAGTTCTCATTTTCTAGAGTTTTATATTAATAGAATCACATAGAATATACTCTTTTTTGGGGGGTCGGTCCTGGGGCCGAGTGGTTAAGTTCTCTTGCTCTGCTTTGGTGGCCCAGGGTTTCGCCGGTTCGGATCCTGGGCGCGGACATGGCACCGCTCATCAGGCCATGTTGAGGTGGCATCCCACATGCCACAACTAGAAGGACCCACAACTAAAAATGCACAGCTATGTACCGGGGGGCTTTGGGAAGAAAAAGGTAAAATAAAAATCTTTTAAAAAAAAAAGAATATACTCTTTTTTTTGAGGGGGAGGTGTCTGCCTTCTTTCACTCAGAACAATTCTTTTGAGATTCATCCTTGTTATTGGGTGTCCCATTAGCCCATTCCTTTTTATTGGTGAGTGGTATTCCATCGTATGGATGGACCACAATTTGTTTATCCGTCATCTGTTGGTGGACATTGGGGTTGTTTCCATTTTGAATTTTACAAATAAAGCTGTTATGAATATTCACATACAATTCATCTCTTTCTTTTCTCTTGGGTCAATACCTAAGAGTGGAATGTCTGAATCATATGGGAGGTGTACGTTTAATTTTTTAGGAACTGCCAAACTGTTTTCCGAAGTAGTTGTACCATTTACATTTCCACAAGCAGGGTACGAGACCCCCGGTTCCTCCATGCCCTCGCCAACGCTTGGTATGGTCAGTCTTTTTAATTGTAGGCGTTCTAATAGGTGTGTAGCAGTATCTGGTGATTTTAATTTGCGTTCCCCTAATGACTGACACTGTTGAGCGTCTGTCACACGCTTACTGCCATCTTATACATTTGGTGAAGTATCTGTTAAGTCTTTTACCCATTTTTCCTATTGCATCATTTGTTTTCTTACTGAGTTTGAGAGTTCTTAACATATTCTGGATACAAGTTCTTTATCAGATAATGCTTTGCAAATCCCGTCTCCTAATGTGGAGCTTGTCCTTTCATTCTATGAACAGTATCTTTTGAAGAGGAGAAGTTTTTAAATTTTATGGAGTCCAGTTTATCCATTTGTCCACTTATGGATCATGCTTTTGGTGGTGTTGTATCTGAGAAATCTTTGCCTAACCCAAGCTCACAAAGATTGTCTCCTATGTTTCTTTCTAGAAGTTTTACAGTTTTAGGTTTTACATTTAGGTCTATGATAGTTTAACATCTTTTTTCCTTTAAAAACACATAACTTTGCACATAAAAGTATATAGAACGTTTGGTTTATTTTAAGAGAACATCCTTGAACCACCACCCAGATCTAAAACTAGAATACTGAGAGCCTTGTCGATGCCCCCTCTCATCACTGCCGTCTTCCTCTCCACACGGGTACCACTCTCCTGCCTGTGTGGGTTTCTATTGCTGCTGCGACAAAGTACCACTAATTTACTGCCTTAAAGCAAAACCAATTTATTACCTTATAGGTCTGGAGGTCAGAAGTCTGAGTCAGTTTCACTGGGTTAAAAATCAAGGTGAGCCAGGCTGCATTCCTTCTGGAGGCTCCAGGGGGAGAATTCGCTCCTTGCCTTTTCCGGTTTCTAAAGGCTGGATTCCTTAGCTTGTGGCCACTCCAACACCTGCTTCTGCTGTTACATCTCCTCTCTCCAACATCACATCATCATCTCTGACTCTGACCGTCCTGCCCCTCTCTCATGAGGAAACGTGATTATAGCGGGCCCATTCTGCTAATCCGGGATGATCTTCCCGTCTCAAAATCTGCACTCACGTCTACAAAGTCTCTTTTATCGTGTAAAGTAACATACTCGTCGGTTTCCGAAATTAGGACCTGGACATCTTTGCGGGGGTGGTGGGGGGTCACTAATCCGTTCACCACACTTCCTTAAGTGAAATTCATTTCTTCACTTTTCTTTACAGTTTTATCACCCACGTGTAAACTCCTTAAACAAAAGTTTAGTTTGGGGGGCTGGCCCAGTGGCGTAGTGGTTAAGTTTGCATGCTCCACTTCGGTGGCCTGGGGTTTGCCGGTTCAGATCCTGGGCGCGGACCCACATACCACTCACCAAGCCATGCTGTGGCGGCGTCCCACATAGAAGAACTAGAATGACCTATAACTATGATATACAACTATGCACTGGGGCTTTGGGAAGGAACAAAAACCAGTTTACTTTGGCCTGGTTTTGAATTTTATCTAAATGAAATAATGCCGCCTGTATATTTAACTTTTTCTTCCTTCAAAGGTTTATGAGATTCACCCATGTTGCTGTGTGTAATTGTAATTCATTCATTTTTCATTGTTGTACACTATTTCAGTATATGAATATACCACAGTTTATTTGTTCATTCAAATATTGATGAAAATTTGGGTTGCTTCCAATTTGGAGCTAGCTCATATAAGCAATACTTCTATCGACTTTCTTTTACATGAATCCTGTTTCTGGCATATATACTGAGAAGTGGAATTGCTGGGTGGGAGGAAGTGTTTCCGACAGATCTAAACCGTTTTCTATTGGGAGATGACTTTGGTTTACTTCCTCCCGACACTGTTTCCATGGAAACACACTGGGTTAAGGTAAATATGGAACACGAGCTGTGTTCCCAGGCAACAGTGTTCATTATAAAAACGGCCCCTGATGGGTGAACTCCATCAGACTGGAAGGATTGTGAGCGGGCTCATAGATCTAAGGGCCTAGGTGACAAGACTGAATAGAAAGCTGGTTTCCTGGTGGGGTATTTCTTATAACTGAGTGCGTCCCTCGTGGCGGCTTAGAAGCGACCCTCACGATCTGTTACAGGAGGTGGCTCTTGTTGCATATGACACTTCCCTACGTCAGGGTGGGCAACACCACCACCCATGTGTTACCCTCCCACTGGAGGTGCTGAGAAGCAGCCCCTAGATGCTCAAAGAAGATGTACGTGGTGCTGTTGTGCCAAGATGCTGTTGTTTCTTGTCCTCTCTCCTTCCACGAAATTAAGTGAACCTGTTGGATCCTGTGAGCGAGAATGTCGGGTACAACTCAAGACTGCTTCTGGTGACCATGCCGGGTGGAAATGACCCCACATCACAGCATATGTCTATCTTCAAATTTAATAGATAATGGGGGGAAAAAAGCCTTTTCAGAACACATACGACCATTTATACCCCAACCAACAGCTGGCAAGAGTTCCTACTGCTCCTTCTCTCCTAACACTTGGTATCTTCGGACACTAATTTTTGAAAATCTGGTGAGTGTTGAAGGATATCTCATTATGATTTTCATTTGCCTTTCTCTGATTACTAATGAGTAATTCCTACCTTTATTGGACATTGGAATTTCTTATTTTGTGATGTGCCAACTCAAGTCCTTTGACGATCTTTTTAAATGGGCTGACTCTTTAATGATTTGTAGAAGTACCTTATATGTTTTTGATACTAGTCCTTTGTCAGCTTTATGTGTTGGCAATAACTCTCCATTTCATGACTAACTTTGCACACTCTTTATGGCTCTTTTGAGGAACAGAAGTTATTAATGTGAAAGTCATGCAATGTATCAATCTCTTCCCTTCAGTAGAGATTTCTGTAACTTATTTAAGAAAGCCCTTCCTCATGTTCACACATTGAGACCTGTGGCCCATCGGGAATCAGTTCAGGGTACAGTGTGAGGTAAGGTACTGGTTTCATCTTCTGTACAGATATCCAGTGTTCACAGCACCATTATTAGAGTTCTCCTTTTCCTGTTTCTTGAAGTCATAGATCAAGTGTCTACAGACACATAGCTCTCTTTCAGGGCTGTCTCTTCTGTCCCATTGATCCATTCGATCAGCCCAGCACCAATTACAAGAGCCTCATAATAAATGTTGATAACTGAGAGAGCAACTCCTTCCACACTGCTGGTCTTTCCTTTAAGTAAATCTTAGTTACCTCGTTCATTGCACTTCCATATAAACTTTAGAATCTGCTTGTCCACTCCATCACTGAAAAAACAACTTCTAGTACTTTAAGATTACATTGAATCTACAAATCAACTTGGAGATCTGACATTTTACAACGCTAACTCTTCAAATCCATGAATACGGTATATATCTGCATTTATTAAGTTCTTCTTAATATCCATCAATAAAATTTTACAATTTACTCCACCGAGGTCTTGCACACTTTTGTTAGATTTCTTCCCAGGTGCTTCTTTTGGCTGTTATAAATTTATCTTTCCTTCTTTTATTTTCTAACAGTTATTGTTAATACAGGGAAGTATCGTTAACTTTGCATATTAATTTGTATCCAGCCACCTTGTTAAAATACCTTGTCAATTATAATAAGTTACTGTCAGATTCTTCTGGATCTTCCATATACACAAATATACCATCTACAAATACTGACAGTTTCATTTCTTCCTCTCCAGTCTTTAAATTGTTCTTTTCTTTTCCTTGCCATAATGCACTGGATGTGACCTCCAATGTTAAACAGAAGCGGTGCTAGCTGACACCCTCATGTTGTTTCTGATCTCAGAGAGAATTTTTTTCATGTTTTGCTCTCAAATATGTTTGCTGTGGATGTTTTATAGTTGCCCTTTATTCAATTTCCTTTTATTCCTAGTTTTATAGGAGTTTTTTTTCTTTTTTTTTAAAGATTTTTTAATTTTTTCCTTTTTCTCCTCAAAGCCCCCTGGTACATAGTTGTATATTCTTCACTGTGGGTCCTTCTAGTTGTGGCATGTGGGATGCTGCCTCAGCGTGGTTTGATGAGCAGTGCCATGTCCACGCCCAGGATTCGAACCAATGAAACACTGGGCCACCTGCTGCGGAGCATGTGAACTTAACCACTAGGCCACGGGGCCAGCCCCTTTTTCTTTTTTTTTAAAGAGATTGGCCCTGAGCTAACATCTGTTGCCAATTTTTTTCTTCTTCTTCTCCCCAAAGCCCCCCAGTACATAGTTGTGTATTCTAGTTGTAGGTCCTTCTGGTTCTGCTGTGTGGGACGCTGCCTCAGCATGGCTTGATGAGCGTTGCTAGGTCCGCACCCAGGGTTCGAACTGGTGAAACCCTAGGCCGCCAAAGTGGAGTGCGTGAACTTAACCACTCGGCCATGGGGCCAGCCCCTTCTAGGAGTTTTTAACATGAATAGATGCTGAATCTTATCAAGTACTTTTTTACATCTCCACAGACTGGTGCCATGACCTGGGGACGTCCACGGGCTGTCTGTCACCAGTCTCTGATCAAAGTTGAGAAAATGAGAGTAAACATTTAGAAACAGGACACACCAGACACAAGCCTTACAAAAGTACCAGTCAGTCACAGATCGGAAGTTTTAACATATAGTTTGAGAAACACTGTGGCTAACTCTGTTTTTCTCTCCCAGAAAGTGTCTATTCTGCTCTCTCTTTCATAGATGGTATTTTCACTAGGTACAGAATTCTAAGTTGACAGTTTTCTCTCTTATACAGTGAAGTTACAATCTTACTATCTTCTGACTTCCTGTGTTTCTTTTAGGAAATCAGCTATCAGTCTAACTGCGGCTCCTTTGAAAGTACGACGGGGATGCATTCTGAGACGTGCATCATTAGGTGATTTCATCGTTGTGTGAACATCACAGGGTGCAATTACGCAAACCCAGATGGTAGGGCCTACTACACACCCAGGCTATATGGCACTAATCTTATGGGACCGCTGTCATACATGCAGTCCATCATTGACTGAAACGTCATTATGTGACATGTGACTGTAATGTCTTCTTTATTTTCTGGCTGCTTTTATATTCTGAAATTTCCCTATGTTCTGTATAAGTGTGGATTTTTTATTCATCCTGTTTTGAACTCTATGGCGTCCTTGAATCTGTGGATTCATTCTTCCATTGGTTCTGGAAGGTTCTTGGATATTATCTTGTCACACATTACCCCTGTCCCATTCTCTCTCTGTTCTTCTGAAACTCTTATTAGACATATATTTAACCTCACTATATGTGCAATGTCTCTTAACCATTCTTAGTTCCACCCATATTTCCCATCTTTTTGTTTCTCTGTGCTGGATTCTGGAGCATCTCTTCTGAACAATTCTTTCTTCGGCTTCTACTTGGCTTACTGTCTGTCTCTCCAGGAGAGTGTAAACTATACGACAGCAGGGCCCTGTCTGCTCTGCTCACTGCTGGGTCCTTGACACCTAGAACGGTGCCTGGCACTTAGCAGGCACTCAGTGAATATGTGTTGAATGAACGAATGTCCCCAGACAATTGGCACAGCTGTTAACTCAGGCCTAATCTTCCTCAAAAAAAAAAAAAAAGATCTTGAGATGGGAAGATGATCCTGGGTTATCGGGTTATCGGGCTGGGCTCAGCATAATCACAAAGATCCTTGTAAGTCAAAGAGGTAGAAGGAGAGTCAGAATCACAGAAGGAGAGGAGGTGACAAAAACAGAAGTCAGAGTGATGCTGCATGAGAAATACTCAACCAGTGAGGGCTAGCTTAGATGACAAAGAAAGGAGCCACGAGCCAAGGAATACAGGTGGCTCTAGAAGCTGGAAGAGGCCAGGAAATAGATTCTCCCCTGAAACCTTCAAAACGAATGCAGCCCTGCCAACACCCTGATTTTAGCCCAGCGGAATCCATTTTGGACGCCTGGCCTCCGGCATGGTAAGATAATTAATTTGTGTTATTTGAAGCCATCGAGTTTGTGGTACTTCCCTCCAGCAGCAATAGCAAACTAATGCAGACCACCAGGGTAAGTAACTTTTCAGCTCCTGTTTGTGATCCCACAGTGGGCAAGAAATCACTGGGTCTGGGCAAGCAACTTTTTTTTAATGAAGACTGGAATCAAAAATAGAATGGATCCCACATAGAAAAAGTAAGCATTATTTGGTGAAACTCTTGTTTCGGGTCTATGTGTGTGTGTGTTTACATCCATATGCTTCTGCGTGTGTGTGAACTGCATTGCAATGAGTCATGGTCATAAAAACTTGAAAGAACACTGGCCTAGAAAAGTCACATTGTGCGGGCTGGCCTGGTAGCCTAGCGGTTAAGTTCACACGCTCTGCTTTGGCGGCCTGGGGCTCACTGATTCGGATCCTGGGCGTGGACCTGCACACTGTTTATGAAGCCATGCTGTGGTGGCATCCCACACACAAAATAGAGGAAGGCAGGCGCGGATGCTAGCTCAGGGCCAATCTTCCTCAAAAAAAAAAAAGGAAAATTGTTTCCAAGGTCAAATAGCAAGATCTTGAGGCAGGTGGGATTAAAAACCTGTCTAGACTCAGCAGCATTACCGACATCCTCTTTATGCGGATGAAGAAACTAGGGCCCAGAGAGGTGAAGACTTGCTCGTGGTCACACAGCTCCGACGTGGCAGGACCAGGATTCTAATGCAGGTTTCACTGACTCCAGAAGGTGAACTTTTCTCTTTGACCACACCAGCCCCCTTTCTGAAGATGTGGGACTCTGCTAAACCCCAAACGCCCATATTCCTGCAGGAGACTGAACACAACTCTCCCAGGTGGATGCTTTCAATAAACTCATTTTTCAGATGAGGAAGCTAAGGCTCACATAGGTTAGGAACCTTAAATAGGACTCACAGAGTCTGGTCTCAGAACCCACCTGCCTGTCCAGGGCTCTCGTCTGCTCCTGCAGCTCCTTGACCTCAGCCTGCGCCTGGGCCTGGCACTTTAGCAGGTGGCCCATGTTCTCCAGCCTCTCGCCGTCTCGCAGCCGCTTGACCTGGCTCTGGGCGACGCTGATCTGCACCTGCAGTTTGTCCCGCACCTCCTGCAGACGCTGGATCTCCTCGCTGCCCCAGGAGGGAGGTGGAGGAGAGGCCGGCAAGGGGCAGAGCTCGGGATCACTAAAGGCCGGACACACCGGGCCTGCCCTCCTCGCCTCGGACCCAGGAGTCCAGCGCTTCGGCCAGCCCCCTCGCACTCAGCTCACAGTTGCTTGTTGATGCGCTGGTGGACCTCCTTGCCGTAGGCCCGCCTTTCGCCCTCCATCACTTTGCATTGTCGCTGCAGTCTGCTCAGCTCCCAATCTACTGCGGCAGGACCAGCCAAGGGACTCAACTGGTAACTGGGCCCCAGCACCTTCCTCCCCAGGACCTAGGAATTCTGGCTCCCTTAGGGTCTCCTAAATGGTAGCTGAACTGCAGACCGAGTCCCCACGCCCCTCTGGGACTGCATCTCAGTTCCTGTACCCCTCAGGCTTGCTCATCCCTTCATACTCCCTGGACCCCAAGCTGACCTCGGGATTTCTCCCCCAAACCCACTCCTGCTCCCGGTTTGGGGGCACATCTCTTTCCCCCACTAGAGGGCGCTCCTGGAAGCCCTCACGGTCCTCAGGGACCCACAGCACAGGACCTGGAACTTGGGCAAGTTGAGGGCAGATGCCAAGACCTAGAGGGCAGCATTCTTGCTCGCTCCCTTCCCTTCCAGCCCCACTGCCCGACAGTCCTCAGCCCCGTCCTCACGCCTCCTCACTCTCAGCCCATCCCCTAGGCTCAGGCCTCATCGTCTCCTGCCTGGACCGTCACCCCAGCCTCCTCCTCAAACTCCTGGCCTCCCCTCACAGCCCCAGAGGGTCTTTCTACGCCCAGAGCGGTCTCTGCCCCATTTCTGCTCATAGGCCTCCCCTCGTGCTCCAGCGCTCTCAGGACATCGTCCCAGCTCCTCAGCCCGGTGTTCAAGACCTCACATGACCTGATCCTACCCACCTCTCCAGGCTTGTCCTCCAGGGCCCCACCTCCCACGGCCCAGTGGTTCTCAACCAGGAGCGATGTGCCCCCCATGGACATTTGGCCATGTCTGGAGACATTTTTGATTGCCTTGATGGGGGGGGGGGGGTTGCTGGATAGACACCAGGGCTGCTGCTGAGCATCCTACAACGCACAGGACAGCCCCCACGACAAAGAATTCCCTGACCCCAAGTGTCAGCAGTGCGGAGGATGAGAAACCCTGCTCTAGCCTCAAGCTGTTCTCTCAAAGCCTCTTCCCTTTCTTCTCCCCTTGGTAATTCCTGGGTGGAGTTCTGGGCCCCACGAGAACGTCTCCTCCTGCAGGAAGCCTTCCTGGCGCGCCCCACTCCCCAGGCTTGGCCCCCCCATCTGTCCTGCTCCACCTCCATTCGGGCACTAGAGGGCTCTCCTGGACGGTCTCCCAGTCCCCAGTGCCTAGCAGCACAGGACATGGAACTTGGGGAAACTGAGGAAAAGAATGAGCGAAAGAAAACGAGAACGTATCAATTACCCAGTCCCTCTGGGAAGACCTCGCTTCCATCCTCGGAGCGGGTGCTCCTTGCAGAGAATCCCAAAGGCATCTTGAGCAACGGGGATGGGGCTCCTGTAGGGGTGACACAGGAGCCCTTCAGACCGCGAGCAGGAGGGGGCCCGGAGGAGAGTGGGCAACCAACAGCGAGGGGCTAGGATCTGGAAAAGGGTGACCCAGAACCAGCCCTGGCCTCTCCTGGAGGCTCAGTTCCTCCGGTGGGTCGGAGGGGTCCCGTCTCAGGCCTCTCCCCCACCCCTCTGACTCTAGCACGGAGGACTGGTCCTCTAGATTCTCTCTATCTCTGCGGCGGGGCTGCTTGGGGAAGGGGAAACCCCCGGCCGGCCGTGGGGGCGAGGCCCGGGCCCTACCTGCTGCAGTGCCGGACCTGTCCCTGGTGCTTCAAGCTCACTGTTGTGGCCTGGTTACTGCGGAGATAAGGGGCCAATGACGCCTGAGGACCGCGGCCGGGGTGGGACCCAGGCATCGAGGGGAGGGCGCGGGAGGGGAGGCTTGGGAGGAGGGGCCAAGGAGGCCTCCAGTGCTGGATCCTGGGGGCCGTGAACAGACCGGTGGGTCAGCCCCGAGGGGGGCGGAGCTAGGATGGCTGCAAGGGACGGGGCCTTTCTGGGGGCGGGGCCTGCGAGGGGCGGGGCTGCCGGGGCCAGCGAGGCGGAGTTAGGAGGGCAATGAAGACCAAGGCAGGAGGGGGCTGCGAAGGACGGTGCTGGAAGGGCCCGAGAGGGGAAGAGGCACGGGTCCCGGCGGGGCTTCGAGCCCTGTGAGGGGTTGGGCACGGGTCTCTGTAGGGGGCCGGGCTTCGGGCCTTGCGACTGCAGGGCACGGATCTCTGTAGGGAGCAGGGCTGCGGGGCCTGCGAGGGGAGGGGCAGGGGTCCCTGCAGGGGCGGGGCTAGGTCCTGGGAGGGGAGGGAC